>NC_041396.2:20350801-20523301 GCF_900747795.2 Erpetoichthys calabaricus | reverse complement strand
ATAACCCTAAACTGTGAGATGTCACACTGTCTTTTTTTTGATGGCAACACTTTACCGCAGAAATGGTGCCAAATTCAAATGTTGCGTGAATTTTGGGACACCCTTTATAAGAAGACTAGTCATTTAGCCCGTTACAATAATGGGCGCTAGAACAGTAGTGCATAAACATTAGTAGGAACGGTCTATATTAAATGGCAAGGGACTTTGACCTCATTCTTTTTGTTGGTCGTATTTTTCTTTCTTTCAGCCTTTCTTTTGTTGATGTTTACTTCCTGAGCTGCTGCCGTGTATTGTGTGTCTAATTTTCTGTGACAGTAATACTGTCTTGTACGGCTCTATTCAATAAGGGCGCGCACAAAAAGGCGAGCTTCAAAAGGGCGACCTCAATTGAGCGCGGCGAATAAAGGCGTTCGTAGATAATTTAGTTCAAATGGCTCTGGAATATGTGAAGAGCAACAAAGGTGCAGATCTTTATTTACGCGCGCCTTTATTCGCTGCGCCCAATTGAGGTCGTCCTTTTGAGGCTCGCCTTTTTGTGCATGCCCTTATTGAAGGATACTGTATTGTACGTCCGCTGGCTTGTACGTCCGTAATATACCTTTAATTTTCTCTGGTGGTAATACAGGTGTGCGCGTCGGGTAATATGCCTTTAATCTCCTCTGACAGTAATACTGGCTTGTATGTGGCTGTAATATGCGTCACTGTATTGTGTACCTTTAATTTCCTCTCGCAGTAATACTGGTTTGTATTTCCGTAAAACGCCTCTAACTTTCTCTGACAGTAATATCGCGCGTCGCACCGTGCCCCCGCGCATGCGCACTTCACCAGAAGACACCCACACATGGACAACCTGGACGCACATAGGGATTTTATATATATAAATGACGTAATGTGTAATTAAACTCACAGATCACAGTGGCTACAGGTGATGGACTTAATGTTCATCCCGTTAAATATGACACACTTAGTACATCCAGCTGGCTTAGAAATCTCACAATTAACGCAGAGCCACTGATTCGGCCATCCCAGGACGTAAATGTTGTGGATTTTAAGACGCTCCTGGGTACCTTTGGCTTTATGCTTGGGGATGTTTTATTGGAAAACAAGATAATGACCCCCAAACATACTGCTAAGGCAAAACAGTTTTTCAAAGCTAAAAAACTGAAAATTCTTGAATAGCCAAGCCAGTCACTCAATTTAAATCCAATTGAGCAGGCCTTCCATATGCTGAAGAGAAAACTTAAAGGGACAAGCCCCCCGAAATAAGCAGGAGCTGAAGATGGCTTGCATTAGAGGCTTGGCAGAGCAACACCAGAGAAGACCCTCAGCACCTGGTGATGTCTATGACTCGCAGACTTGAAGCAGTCACTGCATGTAATGGATATGTGATAAAGTCCTAAATATAACGACTTTAATGGACCTGCCATTGCTGTGTCCAGAAAATTATGGTGCCCTGAAATGGGGGGGGACCGTGTAGAAAAAGTGTTGTCATTTCTACATGGTGGGACCAAAATGTCTGCAAATCCCCTTAAATGAAAGTCTGAATTGTTTGATTTCTAATTTTAAACTGCGGAGCAGAGGGGGAAATTAAGGAACAAATGTGTCTTTGACCCAAACATTATGGAGGACACTGTTATGTCTAAGTTTTAACGAGACAACTTTTTACTTTATGTCATCTATAAATTGTTGATGTGCCTGGAGAAGACAGCAGGAGCTTTGCTACTTTTGTTGAACGTATTTACGATAATTTTTTTCTCAGAATAATAGGAATAGTCAGCCAGAGAAGTTTATATTGTCCTCATTGTGTGCCTGATTAATCAAAATTAAGGGAATGAAGGAAAAAATAAGCATGGTCACCCTTCAAGGCAAGGACTGTCACTTTAGAAACTCCATTTTGTGAATGGCTATTAGCGAGATATATTTGTGAAAGCTACTGAGGCTGCGTCATTTTTATATAAATGTAGGTACTCTAAGGATTATATGTCAATAAATAAACAGACATATAACCGCATGCAGCAATCTGGTACTCTTCATGCCATTACACGTCCCACTACAATGACTCCCAACAGTAAATTCTTTGAACGTCTGTTTTGTTCTTGCCATTTATTAGCTTTTACCAGCAGATTGTATCACTGCAATAAACCCGTCTTTGAAGTCTTCTATTTTTTCCAAGGCTGAGACATAATAAATCCGACTCCTGACTCCCTTTGTTTAAAGGAAAGGCACAAACAGGAGAGTTTTGATGAGAATTCCTGTTTATGACCAGCAAGAACCCCCCCCCCCCCCCTTTTTTTTTTTTGTAAAGCTGTTAGGATTTTTTTTTACTTTATAAATAATAATAATTATTATATAATAATTATGTGCATTTATATAGCGCTTTTCTCACTACTCAAAGCGCTCAGCAATTGCAGAGTCCCTATTGGCATTTATGGGATTCGAACTGGCAACCTTCCGATTGCCAGTGCAGATCTCTAGCCTCAGAGCCATCAGCTCTCGAGAACTTTTTCTGAACATATTTTAGTTTTCTAAGGGTTTCTGAACAGAAAATTGACTTTTCTGGATATTTTTACTTTATACTTTAGAAGGGTGGCACGGTGGCGCAGTAAAAGAGCTGCTGCCTCATAGTAAAGAGACAAGGGATTGCGTCCCGGGTCCTCCCTGCGTGAAGTTTGCATGTTCTTCCTGTGCCTTCAGGGGTTTCGTCCAGGTACTCTGGTTTCCTTCACATGCAGGTTAGGTGAATTGGCGATCATAAATTGGCCATAGTCTGTAGTGCGTGTGCGTGTGCATTCACCCTGTCCTATCCACAGTTTGTTCCTGCCTTGCACCCTATGCGAGCTGGGATAGGCTCCAATAGACCCCCCGTGACCCTGTTCAGGACTAAGAGGGCTCCATCTGGCAGCCTGGGGGTATTGGCTGGGACAAACTGCCGGCCATATCTTACAATATATATATATCCATAAAGTATGTGTGCAATTTAAAATAGTTGTAACTTAGTAAGTATATGTGCTAGAAATATTCTTTAAAAAGGATTAGAAACAAGAAACACTTACATTTTTTATTCTTCTTGTTAATTTTCAACATGTCCACCATCATTACTAATACAAAGGGTAATACGATTCTGCAGTTCTTGGAAAACATTGTCAAGATGACTTTCAGTAATACCAGCAATCACGTCAGTTATCCTAGCTTGCAAGTCTTCTAAAGATCGAGGTTTGGTTCAATAAACATTTGTTTTCACTTGTCCCCATAAAAAGAAATCCAACGCAGTCAAATCTGGCAAACGTGGAGGCCAAGAAAATGGTCCACCTCTTCGAATCCATCTGTTAGGGAATTTCTCAAGTAGAAAGTGTCTAACATGGAAAGCAAAGTGACAAGGAGCGTCATCTTGTTGAAACACTGTATTCTCTATCAGTCCTCACTGTTCAAGTTGAGGAATAGAGTAATTTTGCATAATTTCCATATAGCTAACACCATTAACAACACGCCCTTCAAAAAAGAAAAGCCCTATGACTCGATTTTTTCCCAAAGCACACCACACATTAACTTCTGGAGAATCTCTTTCATGTTCAACAGACTCATGTGGATTTTCAGTTCCCCAAATATGGCAAAAATAAAACTTCTAAAGACAAAAAAACTAGATACATCAGGTTTTCTAATTCTTCTTACAAATTCTTTCTATCACATATACTTACAAAATTACAACTATTTTAAATTGCACACAGACTTTATGGACCCCCTGTATATAATAAGTCTGTAGAGTCCTGGTGCTTCCTGTATTGCTATATGGTTGCGAGACATGGACGCTATCCAGTGACCTGAGACACAGACTGAACTCCTTCATGTGTGTCTCTTCAGAGAATCCTTGGGTACCGCTGGTTTGACTTTGTGTTACTCATGGAGTCCTAAATGAGGCACATTACCTGCATTGTGAGGGAGCGTCAGTTACGGCACTATGGCCACGTGGCGCAATTCCCTGAGGGTGATCTGGCTCACAGGACCCTCATTGTTGAGGACCCCAGTGGCCAGACCAGGCCAAGGGGACACCCATATAACACCAGGCTGCGGCATAGAGGTGCTCAATTCCGGAGGGTGGGACTGGACCGCGTGTCTGTCTGGGGGGGGGGGTTGCCAACCAGGATTCTGGGCTGTGTCATCAGGTGCTGGGTGTGGCAACAAGCTGTACCAGCTCATGCACCCCCAACATCATCTGATTTACCAGTCAAATCTTTTTTTAATTCACCCTTAATAATCCATACATTTAAACTAAAAACAGTTACAGAATTCTCTAGTAATGAAATGTAAAGTTAAATCAGAGCATCTGCTCTGGAATTAAATGTCCTTGAAGAAAGCACTGCCAATATATGACTTTGTTTCTTGCTGCCCTCTGCTGGTGATTTCAAAGCATAACATTGTCCCACAATTCATGACTAGCAATATCTGAATTATTCATATGCAGACATAAAGATAAAAAGTACAAAAAAAAAATATCCAAAACTCCTACAGCATAACATGGGCAAAGAGACTGGGACATGATAATCATCACATATATTCAAGGAAATTCAGAATCTAAGAGCAATAGAATAAATAAAGTATATGTGGGAAAAGGATGCTAAATGAAGTATAAAGTCTATATGTGCCGTATATGGAGCTGTTCTTACCCTCAGTGCTTTCTCTTTTGATAACTCACTTTGCTCGCCAACCCCCCTTCCTGCACTATGCGCCAGCAACTTTGTATCTCTGCCGCACGTGTATGTGGATTTCACTTTCACCAAACAACAAAACTTTTAATTCTCGTAGATAAGCCTCTTCATTGGGTAGAAAAACTACTTTTCTCTGATGACAACATGAATTAGACGATCTACAAGTCTCCGACTTTAAGTTTAAAGCTAAACAATATCTACATACTTCTGTCATATCACCGATGCCCATATATTCGATCTCTTTTCGCTTTTACCTTTTTGTCAATATTGCATTGAATTTTGATTCCGCGTTTGGAATTCCGTCGTGACAACGCAACGTATAACTGCCCGTGAGTGAATATCGTTTCTTTCTCTCTACATGAACTGTGTCTGACAATAGCATTCATACAAATGAGAAATGATTGAACCGCGTGCGTGGTTGTAAATGTTTTAGATGTGGGCAGGACTTTTCCAAATCTCTTTGCATAAAGTCTTATCTCACGGGGTTTGAAATTTTCTCTCGTGGGATTTCATTTTCACCAAACAACAAATCTTTTAATACTCACGGAAACGCCTCTTCACTGGGAAGAAACACTACTTTTCTCTGATGACAACACGAATTCTACAATCTACCAGTCTCTGACTTAAAGTTTAAATCCGAACAATATATTCGATCTCTTTTTGCTGTTCCGTTATTTCACCGAGTAATAATTTCCGTTTGTTTGCGCTAATGCGATCTTTCCTATCCTTTTTTTGAGACTTTTGAATTTTTGTATTTCCATTATTTCTAACCTGCTCTGCATGTGTACCGCACCAATGTTTTTGAATTCGTTACGACATTCTACCTTGTCATTTACTCTTTGTCTTTTATTTCCGGCCCCAGGCGTGGTTAAATCTCTTGGCACAAAGTCTCGTCTCGCGGGATGTGAAAGTATCTCTCTAAGAAAGTCACATCTCGTCTCTCTTCCCAAGATTTTTTAATTACTAGCCAACCTGCGGCGTACCATACGCCGCATAATCAGGCCGCTTTTTTAATGATTTTTAAGCACAGGGAAAAAATTAACATTTGAAAAACCCGGAGAAGAGGGGAAGGACGCCCATTACGCCCCATCCGTCATGCTAGTCTGCTGATTTCTCGTTCAGTAACCTGTGAGTAGTGATGGGCGGGGTGAAGCCTCACGAAGCATCAACACGTCTGAAGCAATTGTGTTGGAAATCGTATCGAAGCTTCGAAGCATTTGACACTCCCCTCTCTCGTGACACCTCCTGGCCATTTTCATTAATGTTACAGAAACTTATGATACACTTCAATGACATCTGTTAAAAGTCGTATTGCTTTTATTTTTTCGTAGCTACAGACTGACAACGAAGAGAAGTGTTCGTCAGCAGCTTCTAGTGTCTGATGTCTAAAAAATATAAATATAACTAACGCCGACAGGCAGAATGCACTATACGATAGCAAGAGTTAAACAAAATAAGATGCCTCACCTCATGCATTCCCGGCTCTTTCAATTAGTATTTACTTTTGCACTGTATCATTATAATCGCTCCTGTTATTAGTATTATAATTAACCCTGATCTTTTCTTGAGATCACATTTAATAGCCTTAAATGTTTTGTTTGGTCTGTCTTAATTAAAACAGAGTAGACAGAAAATAAAGGTTTATCCCTGTTCTTTGCCATGATATAGGTAAGCACATTTGAGAAAGAAAATGTGAAATCCTTAAATCACAGATGTCATTATTCGATCAAGTATTAAAATCTGCAGTGCTTCGAAAGCTCGACACAGTGTCGAAACCTTAGTATCGAGCGGCCCATCACTATCTGTGAGTCACATAGAGTTTTCATTGTTGTTTACGATTCTGGACGCTTTTCGCGTCCTGAGTTGTTCCGGAGTCACAGTTGAGAAACAGTTTTTTAATGTCTTTTAAGCACAGGGGAAAAAATGAACATGTGGCCCGGTGCATTCTTTAACTGCCTTGTGGCGCTGTAGTTGTACGGCTGCTTTGCAGTAAGGAGACAGTGGAAGATTGTGGGTTCGCTTTCCGGTTCCTCCCTGTGTGGATAGCAAATTATCCGCGACAAACAAACTGTTTTACACGCTGCAAACCAATCCGCACCGCTTTTTCAATGCAGAGGGAAAAAAATGAACATTTGGAAAATCCGTAACGCTGCTTTCAGTAAGTACAATGCACACACGTTTAATTTGTCAGCCGTCTTTTCTGGTTTGGGACGCTTTTGCAGTGTTACCTCTTGTGTATATTATATCTTGAAATCCTTTGAGTTGCTAATTAACTAACTAACACCCACCCACTCAGCTTGTGTGAAAAAAAATGCGCCCGTTCTTTCATCATTTTGTTGCAGCCTATCAAAGACTTGGTGATCATGTTTTGTAGACTCAATATATATTGGCTTTTCACTCAGCGCGAGGGGGTGCATTCATCTCGGATTATTACATCTTGCTAGACTAATCTGCCACATGGCTGCATTTGAAAAAAATGACTTATCCCGGATGAGTTTCACCGGCATTAATGATTAGGAATCTGGTTGGAACAAAACCCTGCAGCCACAGGGGTTCAGCAGGACCGAGTTTGGCAAACACTGCTGAACAGAGATGAAACCGACTCAGGTGAGGAGTGGGGGCGGGCAAAGTAGTTGGAGCTATTGATTATTCAGTGTTGTTTGCCTGGGTGTCTGATCTGCTCAACAGGATTATAAATAAAAGGAAAACAATGTGAAGGCAATGTCACAGGTGATCCTGTGGTATAGCGGGTCCACAGCTCCCCTTCAAAAGCCCATTTTTAAATAAATAATCATCTCATTCACAGTGTAGCGAGGGGCGTGGAAGTGTGGCTGAAACAGTTTCAGGGTAGACTCGTGCTTCGGGCATTTCTCCCCTGTGCAGTGTGTGAGCGAGTGAGGAGAGAGTGAGAAAGCTGGTACATTAGAGTGAGCGAGAGCAGGCTCGAAGGCAATGTGTTCCTGTGGTATAGCGGGTCCATAGCTCACCTTCAAAAGGCCATTTTTAATCAGGCGACTGACAGTAGTGGAGTCAGGCACAGAGAAGGTCAGCTGCAGAGAGAGCGTCTCGACTGTTGCAGGGCCTGAAGCAGGTGAGACGCTAATGAAAAAGAGGCACAGGGCTTATTGGTTTTTAAAGACTGCTTCCTTCATTGTGTTTTAACTTCAGTTTTAAAGGATTGTGCGGCTCTCTCTTGCGCTGCCTGTGTGTGCCTCTGTCTCTCTGTGGCGCTGCCTCTGTGTGTGTGCGTGGCTCTCTCTCGCGCACTGCCTGTGTGTGCGCTTGTCTCTCTCTCTGGCGTTGCCTCTGTGTGTGTGTGTGTGTGTGTGTGTGTGTGTGCCTCTGTCTCTCTGGCGCTGCCTCTGTGTGTGCCTCTGTCGCTGCCTGTGTGTGCGCGCGGCTCTCTCTCTCGCGCTGCCTCTGTGTGAACCAAGATTCCACTGAGGTTGACTAATGAAAAGTCAACGTGGCTCAGAGCTGCAAGTGGACTGTGGCACAGACAAACAGAAATGATGGCATGTTTTTCGAGGCGTCGCGTCCGAGTTGGTGGGCGTGACTGTGATTTTTTCGTCGTATCCAATGGTCTAAGAGTTGGTGGCCGTGGCTCCTTCCTGCGTGCGCCATTGGCGTCTTACTTGTCGGCGGTTTAGTGAATCCACGCCCCTTCCGGCGTGCTTTCCATGGTTGGCTACTTGTCTTCTGGCTTAGTGAATCTATACTAATAAAAGGCAAAGCCCTCACTGACTGACTCACTGACTGACTGACTGACTCACTCATCACTAATTGTCCAACTTCCCGTGTAGGTGGAAGGCTGAAATTTGGCAGGCTGATTCCTTACAGCTTACTTACAAAAGTTAGGCAGGTTTCATTTCGAAATTCAACGTGTAATGGTCATAACTGGAACCTCTTTTTTGACAATATACTGTAATGGACGGCAGCTCGATGGCCGTGGGAGGCGGAGTTGAGTGTCACGTCATCACGCCTCCCACGTAATCACGTGAAAAGACTGTGAACGCAGTAGGGAGAAATGAAGGAAGAGTCGCAAACAGTGAAGAACAAAAAATTCATTAAACAATTGAGAAGGGAGCGAAATAATAAGAAGCGAGCGAGTGAAGCATACAAGCATCTTCATAAGGGAAACAAAGCACGGTGTAAAACGTACGTTTAAATTAAGTTTATAGAAACGCTCCCGCTGCGGATTGCAATAACATATTCGCGAGATAAAAGTTTAATGAGAAGACACGAGGTATAAACGAACCACACGCCGTAGCGCAACGTTAGGGGCTTCACTTCTGGTGCTGACGTTCGAGATTCGATTCCCGAGAGGGGATGCAATGCGTGTGTACGCATGAAGAGCACAGAATTAGGGTGAAACACGTGTCGCGTACTCTTTGCATAATTTGAAAGTAAACAATTTCAACCATTCTATGATCTGCTTCTCGCAACTGAAAGACGGCACATGGCGGATGTTAGCCGACTTGCTGACCGCAACGTTAGGGGCTTCAACTCTGGCGCTGACGATAGAGATTTGATTCCCGAGAAGGGATGCAGTGAGTGTGTACGCCTGATGAGCCCAGAATTAGGGAGAAACACGTGTCGCATACTCTTTGCATTATTTGAAAGTAAACTATTGAAACCATTCTATGATCTGCTTCTGGGATCAGAAAGAGGGCACGTGGCGGACGTAAGGTGACTTCCTGACCAACCACAAGCGTAACCTGGCAGGTAACCACCCATACAATCAGATTGTGATTCAGAAAACGAATGCCATGAATGTAATTACCACGATCTACATACTGTCAAATAAACGAAACACACGCCGTAGCACGACAGCTGTGAAAAGGGAAGTTCACAAAAAAACAGATCCTTAACAAATTGTTAGTGGTATATTTTCGATCCATTTAAAAAGGTTTTCTTTTCTTCTTAAAAAATTAAAAGCAGTACTTCGCCGCAACGAACCGCGAGAATTTGGCTATATATATCTGCTTCTCGCAATTAAAAGAGGGCACGTGGCGAATATTAGACGACTTGATGACCAAGCATAAGCGTTACCTGCCAGGTAACCACCCATACAATCAGATTGTGATTCAGACTAGGAATGCAATGAATGTAATTACGCCAATCTACATACAAGGCGAAAGTCTTGCAACATTCAAAGATGATGGTTTGGGATAAGTACACCATGGAACATAAAAGAGCTTATGAAGCCTTGAACCAAAAAAAGCAAGATCTCAGAGATCGTAAAAAAAAAAAATAGGAGGTAATGTCGTTTTACTCGCTGTAGATTTTAGTCAAACATTACCAGTTATTCCACGAGGGAGACCAGCAGATCAACTCAATGCGTGTTTAAAGTCCATGCTTCTCCCACGCTCGGTTATATGTCGCGTGTTCTCGGGTAGGTACACCAAAAAATGTATACATTTAAGCATGTAATGGGCAAACAAAAAATGAGGTATACCCGAAGGCACTGCAGTAGTACTCAATGTAACTTTACTTCTTAAATGTTAATGTTTTACTGTTTAATAATTTATACGCTTCTTATATGTTGTTCAAATTCTTTAATCAAAATACCAGTGACAGCGCAATGCACGATAACATGGAGTGAATACACCATACGCATCCGCCCACGGCCGCCCTGGTGTGCGTAGATAGGAGTTGATTCTACAATAAAATAAAATAAAGATAAAAAGAGTAATACAATCATCACCCATAAAGCGGATAGTAGACGTGACGTACTATATGTGTACCAGATTTCAACTCAATAGGTTTGCGAGCTACAGGAGATTTAAAATCCTGGACAGACAAACGAATAGCCACGGTAGCAAATTATAGAAGAACATTTTACTGTTTAATAATTTATATTTATATGAAATGTGCTTCTTATATATTACTTCATATTCTCATATGATAATGATGTTAATGTTGTTTATATTGATTTCTATGTTATTGTAAGTGCATGTATGTGTGTATATGTATGTATGTATATGTATATATATATATATATGTATATGTATATATATATATATATATATATATATCTATATGTGTATATGTATATATATATATGTATATATATATATATATATATCTATATGTGTATATGTATATATATATATGTATATATATATATATATATCTATATGTGTATATGTATATATATATATGTATATATATATATATATATATATATATATATATATATATATATCTATATATATATATATATATATATATATATATATCTATATATATATGTATATGTATATGTATATATATATATGTATATGTATATATATACATATATATATGTATATGGTTGAAATAGTTTACTGTCAAATAAATGCAAAGAGTACGCGACACGTGTTTCGCCCTCATTCTGGGCTCATCAGGCGTACACACTCCACTGCACTCGAACCTCGGACGCCAGCACCAGTAGGTAACCACCCATACAATCAGATTGTGACACAGACTTCGAATGCCGTGAATGTAATTACCCCGATCTACATGCTGTCAAATAAACGAACCACACGCTGTGGCGCAACGTTAGGGGCATCGCCTCTGGCGCTGATGTCCGAGGTTCGATTCCCGAGAGGGAGTGCAGTGGAGTGTGTACGCCTGATGAGCCCAGAATGAGGGCGAAACACGTCTCGCATACTCTTTGCATTTATTTGACAGTAAACTATTTCAACCATTCTATGATCTGCTCCTCACAAACTGAGGGCACCGTGGCGGATGTTAGCAGATTGCTGGCCAACCACAAGCGTTACCTGGTAGGTAACCACCCATACAATCAGATTGTGACACAGACTTCGAATGCCGTGAATATATGTATATATATATATATATATATATATATATATATGTATATATATATATATATATATATATATGTATATATATATATATATATATATATATATATATATATATATATATGTGTATATATATATGTATATGTATATATGTATATATATAATATGTGTGTATATATATATATATATATTTATAATATATGTGTATATGTATATATATATATGACAGCAACACTCATAACAATGACAACACAATTACATTGACAATCATGTTACGTTATTTTTAAAATGTTTCCTTTACTTTTTCATAACCTCTTTAACACACTACTTCTCCGCTGCGAAGCGCGGGTATTTTGCTAGTTATATATATATATATAGATAATAGAGAGAAAAATTTTTTCACAAGGTCAGTATAGTTGCAGTGGGTACTAAAATGTGACCAAGCTGTGCTAATATCTTGGCTTTATAATAATAATAATAATAATGAATTACATTTATGTAGAGATGTTCTCACTACTCAAAGAACTTGGGCAGAGGGGAACCACTACAACCACCACCAATGTGTAGCACCCACCTGGATGATGCAACGGCAGCCATTATTGTGCCAGTACACTCGGGGTGAAAGAGTTAGTTAGCCATTTAGAAAGAGGAGATGATTATTTATTCAGAATCGACAAAGCTATGATGGGCAAATTAGCCAGGACATCAGGATACACCCTACTCTTTATAAAGGATGCCCAGAGATCTTTAATGACCGCAGAGAGTCAGGACCTTGGTTTTACATCTCATCAGAAGGACTATGCCATGTTAACAGCACAGTGACCCCTATCACTGCACTGCGGCATTGGGATTCACACACACACCACAGGGTAAGTGCCCCCTGCTGTCCACACCAACACCATTTCCAGCAGAAACCCAAGCTTTTCCAAGATGGTCTCCCATCCATGTACTACTGGCTGGGCCTGAACAGGCTTAACTTCAGGTGGATGTCCTGTTCTGAAGCAGAGGAGGTATGGCTGTCGACTTTGCTTTGTAACAAACTTGTACAAAAGATATGTCGATGACTGTGTTGGTGTCACTTCTTGCTCCAAAAACCAGCTAAACACATTCATTAATGGTTTTACTAGTTTCCATCTGTCGGGTTTACAATCAACATTTCCACCACACTGCTACCATTTTTAGATATCAGTCTTTCTATTAGCTTTCCAGAACTTCAAACCTCTGTGTTTTACAAGCAAACTGACTTCACAGGGTTACCTTCTCTAGAGCTCATTCCATCCCCGGCCCACTAAAAACTCACGAGGTCTTTAACAGTTCTTTAGACTTCACCTCCTCAGCAGTGATGAGGCTAACGTCTGTAATGAAGGAATTTCTTCATCAATAGAGGACACCCTTCTCACATTGTGGACAAAGCCATTAATCATGCCTGGAGTAGACCTCATAACACCCACTCTAAGGGCTCATTTATACTTCATGCTCAGAACGCGTACCTGCACACATCACGGCTGCCATTCCTGTTCATTTGACGCGTCCTCTGAGCAGGTCCTCAGAAATTAACGCAACGCGTGCACAAGTTGCAGTATCAGGTAAAAAGTCGGGGGAGCAGTGTGATCAAGTTGGAACGTGACGTCAGAGTCTCAGTTTACTATCTATATGTGACAGAAAGCCGCTTTGTGGATCCTCCAGGATCGATGTGCGCGCTTCGATGTTTGATGAATGGTTCGATGTGGTGAAGCAAAATGTCGACATACAGATGCATTCGTGGTGCTTTTATAATCGGGCATCGCTTATTCCCGACTGTAATGACACGATGCATTTTATAAGTCTCACATACCATCTTCTGTGCTGTCATTGAATTTTTTTTGCACCATTTTGCACAGCATCAGAATGTACGTCAGCGTATTTGAGCCACAGAAAAAAAAATTAAGGACACAGTGAAAAGGTGTATTTTGTAATTAAAGTGGAAATTTCGGCTTTAATCTCGAAATGTCCACTTTAATCACGTAGTTTATTTTGTCATTAAAGTAGACCATCGTAAGCGTCATCTTAAAACCGATACAGTTGTTAATCGCTATGTGCTTCTGGGGCTTCCTCCTGAACTGACAGCAGCGGCAGGCAGCGATCACCACACAAAACACATCAAATGTATGATATTCCAACTCTCTGCACATTTAGAATCCTTTGATTTATACTTGACATCACTTTCATGATAAAATGCATTAAAGTATGTTGCATTTTACAGATAAATAGTTAATTTCGTTTAAATAATGAATACTGTTAATAATTACACATATAGGGGTGACACGGTGGTGGAGCGGTAGCACTGTTGTCTCGCAGGGAGACACGTTTCTGGTGTTCCCTGCCAGGAGTTTCCATGTTTTCCTGCTGGATTTCCACAGTGTGCTCCGGTTTCCTTCTGAAGATATGCAGGTTTGGGGATTTGGTGATGCTAAAATGACGCTAGTGTATAAGTGTGCTTGTATTCACCTTGCGATGAGCTGATGCCCTGTCTAGGGATTGTTTCTGCCTCACGCCCACTGCTTGCAGGAATGGGCACATCCCTGGATTGATGGATTTAATCATTAAACATCCATTTCAGAGATATTGTGGCAAGGTGTCCTCAGAATTTAATTGATGTTTCAGGCAATTCACAACACAGTGAAGCTGAGCATTTTCTCACCGTGATGATATCTTGCACTGCCACCTGGTGGAATCTTCCAGATTTGCGTAAAGTGCGTGCACAAGTAGGAACAGTACAACGCTTGTGTAGCAGTAGCGTCAGCCAGAGCACGCATCGTGTCACGTGGCGTATAAACCCGGCCTAAGAAGACCCTCAATAATGAAACCCACATCCTGCTGGTCCTCCCATTCCACTCTATGTCTCCCACAGGTTATCAAACAAAATGTCTCCATTCTCCAGAGTAATCTTTCCACTGGAGCATTTTTTTCTAACCCACCCTTGATTAACTTCCATCAGCCACCTAACATACACAAACTTCTCACCCACAGCTCACTTCACAGAGGGAGAGCCACATTCCCCACCAACCAAGATGAGCTGTATCAGGAGCCACTGTGTCACTTGTAAATATGCAACCAACGATCCCCTTTATCTGGTCTATCCGGTAAATTTTATATTAAAAAATTGGCCTTTTCCAGCCTAAAAATCTTATTTACTGTATTTGTTGTAGGATGCGTCCAGCCATCTTCAGACATGAAAAAAGGGAGATGGCTTGCAGACCATTTTAGGAGCACATTTGAGCCATTAAGATGAAAGATCTCACAAAGCCGGTTGTTGATGATAGACACACTGATCTCTCTGTTTGTGTTCTTTCACAGGGCTTCAAAGACACATTTCATAGAAGACTAGAAGAAGTTCAGCTCATTGTCAGCCACATTTTTGCCAACTAAATTTTGAATCCCTCCCTTCATCTTTTCTGATGGCAGCTTTTGCTCACCTACTCTCACCTTATCTTCTCTCATCTACCCCAGCTTTGTTCCCCTCCTCTATTTGTTACTTGCTCTTTCCCTTTCAGCCACACACCTGATGAAGGATCTACAGCTGACACTTTATGTCTTTAACTTTCCTTCCTTTTCAGCATGGGAATATCGTTTTTTCCACACACACAAATACATATTGTGAGTACCCTAGCAGATGGCCTGGCATGCCAATTAGGATGACTGATGATTCCTTGCATGACTGGAATTCCATAATGAAAGAAAATGGATAGACATGCAATCCAAGCCAGGCTGGTGGTTGGTTCCTTTCCAGATCAGAAAGGCCATACCAGAAGGACAGTGGTTGTTTGCTTTCCAGGGTCATATATTCCCAAAATATACATTGGGTGGCAGTATTCCTCAGGCGGTGCTCTCATTTGTACATCCACAGGGCATGATGGGAATTGTAGTCCAGATGGTCAGTCCTGTCAGGATATTTGGGTGCCACCTGGGGGAACTGCAAAGGAGTGATGTCCCTACTTTAGGAAGCTTCTGCTTGACTCTGAAGTGCTTTCAACATGCAATATTGTGTACATCAGAAGTACTCCCGAGTCCAGCATTAAAGAGGCCACCTCGTCTTCATCGGTGAATCAGAGTTGAGAGTCAACACTCACTTTGAGAAGCAGAAAGAGAAAGGAAATGACTGTTTTGTTATCTCTGATTGTGGTGTTTGGACTTTGTCCACTGAATGAAGGTATTGTGACCAATTAAAGAACTTTTATTTGATTTTGGACCTATGTGTGGCCTGATTGTGTCTGGGATTTGGTGCCCTCTTGTGTTTACTATATTCTCTTAAATACCTTACTTTTATTACATCAATAATTTGACATGTTATAAACCCAGGCCGCTTTTTATCTATGTGGAGTATGCATTTCCTTATCTGAGGAGGGTTTTTCTCCACCTACCTCCCAAGTCTAGGAAATATTTGTCTTAGGAGAATTGATGGCTGTAACAGGAACTTTTGTAACTATGTGTGCAAGCCCAGCAATGGTCTGGTGCTCCATCCATAATTGCTTACTACCTTGCACAAGAAATCTCCAGTTCTCTGCAACCCCAGATTGGACTAACTAGGTTTGAGAATGCTGAGTCACATTGTTTTCCCAGGTCCTGGAACTTTCTGTGTGACGTTTGTGACTTCTTTTCATATCTGCCAGGGTTTTTCCCTCCCACATCCCATAAATGTCCGTCTTAACTGTCAAATCTGAACTGGCCTAGCTTGACTGAATATGTGCATTGAGGATGGCACATAGGATGGATGGGCATCCCGACAAGGAATCGGGAAGATAACTTACCCAGACGGGAGGCCCCAAGTGGGCAGAAAGGCATCCCGGCCAAGAGAGGGAAGGATGTTGCACTTGGACAAGGCTTCCCTAATGGATGGATGGGCATCCCAGCCAGAAGAGGAGATGTTTCCTTACCCAGGCAGGAAGGCTCACGCAAATGGATAGTCATCCCAACTGGACATGTGTGCAACACCTTCCCTCGCCAGGATAAAATAGGAGGATAGGCAAGGACTGTCTCTGGGTGGGTAGGGTGTTAATTCCCCCCAGTCGCCGATTGCAGTGGCCCTCGATATCAGCACCCATTCAGGAACCAGCAGAGAATTCCAGGAATTGTACTCCAGCAATGAAGCCTTGCTGGGGTCCATGGCTGCTGCCAGAAGGGGGATGCAGGAAGATGTTATGTGGGACTTGTGAGTGACCTAGAAGGCACTGGAAGTACTCCTGAGTCCTCAATAAAAGGGGCCACACTGCCTTGTCCAAGCGAGTTGGAGCTGGGAGGAGGACAAGCAACACTCAAATGGAGAAGAACAGTGCAGTGGAGAGAAGAGAAGCGTTTGGAAGAGAGATAACTTGGGCTTTGGTACTTTTGTTGGAGGTATTTGTGCAATGAATACCCATTTGTTTGAACCTGGGACTGCCTGGTGTGTTCGTGTTGGGGTTTGGGGCTCTCTGGTGCCCCCTTTCCTTCACAGTGTGTATGTAAGGATGCCCTGTGAAGGACTGGAACCCACCTTGCACTAATTACTGCCTGGAAAAGGAACCTGCTCCCTGTGACCCTTAAAGCTGATGTCACATTACACGACTTGTAGTCATTGTGTATGTCAGATTTGCCAACTTCAGTTGCTTATATTGTTGCTGGATTTACTGAAAATTCCTGGGCACGTCACATTTAGTGACTATATGACAACTTTCCAGAACAGTTGTGCTCGCACCTTTTTGTCACAGCCAATAGCGTGCTGCCTGACAGAGGCCATGCAGTATGAATGGTTAACAGGTATGGAGAGTTCAGCCATAATCTCAGCCCCTTTTTTTTTCTTTTTTCCATTCTGTTATAGTATGTAAAACAAGCTACAGGAGATTCAAAACACCCGTATTGCTTATTTCTCGTTGCTCAATTCTATGTATTGAACCATCAATGAACTTTCATTGGTTGTCAGCTCTCATGCAAACAGACCCTATGAATAAAGAAAAAGTCAAACTGGTTTGAATCTGTCAGGATGAGTTGTGGACTAATTGGACTGAATCACCTGGCACTACAGACTGGATGACTGACTTCACGGGAGCGCCACCATCGACTGCCTCCATCACGTTAAGATTACAGTTAGGTCCATAAATATTTGGACAGAGACAACTTTTTTCTAATTTTGGTTCTGTATATTACCACAATGAATTTTAAATGAAACAACTCAGATGCAGTTGAAGTGCAGACTTTCAGCTTTAATTCAGTGGGGTGAACAAAACGATTACATAAAAATGTGAGGCAACTAAAGCATTTCTTTAACACAATCCCTTCATTTCAGGGGCTCAAAAGTAATTGGACAATTGACTCAAAGGCTATTTCATGGTCAGGTGTGGTCAAGTCCGTCGTTATGTCCTTATCAATGAAGCAGATAAAAGGCCTGGAGTTGATTTGAGGCGTGGTGCTTGCATGTGGAAGATTTTGCTGTGAACAGACAACATGCGGTCAAAGGAGCTCTCCATGCAGGTGAAAGAAGCCATCCTTAAGCTGCGAAAACAGAAAAAACCCATCCGAGAAATTGCTACAATATTACGAGTGGCAAAATCTACAGTTTGGTACATCCTGAGAAAGAAAGCAAGCACTGGTGAACTCAGCAACGCAAAAAGACCTGGACGTCCACGGAAGACAACAGTGGTGGATGATCGCAGAATTATTTCCATTGTAAAGAGAAACCCCTTCACAACAGCCAACCAAGTGAACAACACTCACCAGGGGGCAGGCGTATCGAAATCTAAGTCTACCATAAAGAGAAGACTGCATGAAAGTAAATACAGAGGGTGCACTGCAAGGTGCAAGCCACTCATAAGCCTCAAGAATAGAAAGGCTAGATTGGACTTTGCTAAAGAACATCGAAAAAAGCCAACACAGTGCTGGAAAAACATTGTTTGGACAGATGAACCCAAGATCAACCTCTACCAGAATGATGGCAAGAAAAAAGTATGGAGAAGGTGTGGAACAGCTCATTATCCAAAGCATAGCACATCATCTGTAAAACACGCTGGAGGCAGTGTGATGGCTTGGGCGTGCATGGCTGCCAGTGGCACTGGGACACTAGTGTTTATTGATGATGTGACACAGGACAGAAGCAGCCGAATGAATTCTGAGGTGTTCAGAGACATACTGTCTGCTCAAATCCAGCTAAATACAGGAGTCAAATTGATTCATGATACAGATGGACAATGACCCAAAACATACAGCCAAAGCAACCCAGGAGTTTATTAAAGCAAAGAAGTGGAAAATTCTTGAATGGCCAAGTCAGTCACCTGATCTTAACCCAATTGAGCAGGCATTTCACTTGTTGAAGACTAAACTTCAGACAGAAAGGCCCACAAACAAACAGCAACTGAAAGCTGCTGCAGTAAAGGCCTGGCAGAGCATTAAAAAGGAGGAAACCCAACATCTGGTGATGTCCAGGAGTTCAAGACTTCAGGCTGTCATTGCCAGCAAAGGGTTTTCAACCAAATATTAGAAATGAACATTTTATTTCCAGTTATTGAATTTGTCCAATTACTTTTGAGCCCCTGGAATGAAGGGATTGTGCTAAAAAAATACTTTAGTTGCCTCACATTTTTATGCAAATGTTTTGTTCACCCCACTGAATTAAAGCTGAATGTCTGCACTTCAACTACATCTGAGTTGTTTCATTTAAAATTCATTGTGGTAATGTACAGAACCAAACAGAAAAAAGTTGTCTCTGTCCACATATTTATGGACCTAACTGTATATAAATGAAGGGTATGACTGAAAATTACTGGAAATGTTCCATAATGGCCTTAACTGAATTAGCAGATCAGAAAATAGGTGGCATTTTGATTTTTGCTATGACTTAGGGTATCTTAAACTGAGCAGCCCCTAATCAAACATGATGTCATATGTCTAGCTAATAAATCCTTCATTTATTTATAACCTATTGGTCAAGTCAAGTCAAGTTTATTGTCCTATGTATAAAGTATGTTGAAGCTCTTACTTGCATGTTTCCTCAGAACAGCTGACAAAAATGCAATACAAAAAAATAAATAAAACTGAATAATTAAATAAACTGTACATAGATTGAACATAGGGAACAGGTGGTACATTTTCTCTCACCTTGATTATAGTTGCAAAGTACTCTCCATCAATGAAGTTTTCTGTTTTTAAGTAGAGATCACGTAGTTCACTGGCACCCACGGGGTTGTATTTGGAATTGAATTTATCAAATCTCTGAAAGGTCTGCCTGCCCTGTAGAAACCGAAAGGAATGTGGTTATAGCACATCTGGACACTGAGTATGATTAGATAGATAGATAGATAGATAGATAGATAGATAGATAGATAGATAGATAGATAGATAGATAGATAGATAGATAGATAGATAGATAGATAGATAGATAGATAGATAGATAGATAGATAGATAGATAGATAGATAGATAGATAGATAGATAGATAGATAGATAGATAGATAGATAGATACTTTATTAATCCGAAGGGGAAATTCACAAGATTACACTTGGTGCCCAAGACACACTTTTTCATTTAATGTAACAATCAAAGAAATCAGTGAGCGTACATTTTCCCCCCAAGGATGCTTACTTACCAGGGTCATATATCTCTCTATTATAAAAGAAAATCTTCAGACGAGACAAGACTATTGCTGAGAGGTTTTTTCAAGTTGGTAGAGGGGGGTCCCGCCCTCCTCTCCACCATTTCCGGTTGACAAGTTGTGTTTTTTTTAATTATATTTTTCTCAAACAATTTTTAAAAATTTTCCTCCCGGGCAACACCATGTGTTTCAGCTAGTTATATATATATATATATATATACCAGATTAGCACCCAAATAATTAATGTGCTTCCAATACTTTGATTATGGCGTGTTTGGGATGATAGAATGGCACTCTTTAAATTATACAGATATTATATAATTAGCTATTAAATAATTAGAACATTCTAGATGAGAACAGACCATTCAGCCCAACAAAACTCACCAGTTTTATCCACTTAAGTCTTCTAAAATAATATCAAATCAAGTTTTAAAGGTCCCTAAAGTCCTACTGTCTACCGCACTACTTGGTCGCTGATCCCAAGTGTCTATCGTTCTTTGTGTAAAGAAAAACTTCCTAATGTTTGTGTGAAATTTACCCTTAACTAGTTTCCAACTGCGTCCTTGATGAACTCATTTTAAAGTCACCATCTTGATCCACTGCACTAATTCACGTTATAATTTTAAACACTTCAATCAGGTCACCTCTTAATCTCCATTTGTTTAAACTGTAAAGGCTCAGCTCTTTTCATCTTTCCTCATAACTCATCCCCTGTAGTCCTCTAATCAGCCCAGTTGTTCTTCTCTGGGCCTTCTCTAGTGCTGCTATGTCCTTTTTGTAGCCTGGAGACCAAAACTGCACCCAGTACTCCAGATGAGGTCTCACCAGTGTGTTATAAAGACTGAGCTGAACCTCCTGTGACTTGTACTCCACACATCAAGGCGCTATATAACCTGACATTCTGTTAGCCTTCTTAATGGCTTCTCAACACTGTCTGGTAGTCGATAGCTTAGAGTCCACTACGACTCCTAAATCCTTCTCATAATGTCTACTTTCAATTTTCGGAAAACTCATTGTGTATTGAAACTTCACATTTTTACTTCGCACATGTAATTCTTTGCATTTACTGACATTAAATTTCATCTGCCACAAATCTGCCCAAGTCTGTATGCTATCCGAGTCCGTCTGTGATGATTGAATGAATTTGAGAATATCTGCCAATCCACCTATCTTGGTATCATCTGTAAACTTAACCAGTTTGTTACTTATATTCCTATCCAAATCATTTATTTATATTAAATATAGCAGCAGACCCAGCACTGACCCCTGCTGGTCACCACTCTTAATGTCAGCCAATTCTGATGAGGTTCCTTGCACCATCATCCTCTGCTTCCTGTGTCTGAGCCAATTTGGCATTGACACACCATACTGTGAACTGCCGTTTCTTTTAGTTTGATGCCCACCCACTCAAGTGGCACCTCATCATGCTCATGCTTTCTGAAAGCCACAACAACTAATATCATATGCACCACTCTGGTCACATCCTTTTGTTTCTTTCTCATTGAATTCCAGCATGTTAATAAAACACGACCTCCCTTTCCTGACACCATGCTGACTGTTCCTAATAACTCCTGTCCTTGCCAGGTGTTGCTCAATCTTTCCCTTAATAATTCCTTCCATTAATTTTCCTGTGATGCACATTAAGCTTACTTATAGTTGCTTGGATCTGTCTGGTCACCCTTTTTATACAATGGGATAATATTTGCCATTTTCCAGTCCTTTGGAATTTCTCTAGTGACTTATTAAAAATATGCATCAAGGGTTTACATCTGTACTCACTAACCTCCTTAAGAACTCGAGGGTAAATATGATCTGGTCCTGGTGATTTGTTTGATTTCAGCCTCTTTAATCTGAGCAGCACGTCTCACTCTACAATTTCCTAATCACTCAGCACTTCCTTAATAGTCCCTGTTATTGGTGGGAGGTTATCAACTTCCTCACATGTGAAGACCTCAAAGAAATGTGAATTTAGAGCGTCCGCTATTTCATTGTCTGTATTTTTTAATTTCCTTTACTATTCTTAATGTACTTCAATTTCTTTTTGACTGTTCTTTTACTACTGAATTACTGAAAGAATCTCTTTGTGTCATCGTTTGCCTTATCTGCTATGTTTCTGTCTAACTGCCTTTTCGCTTCCTAATATCCTTTTTAATGGTTGCCCTCATGCACACACTGCACTTATAAATCTTATACGCCTTATTCGTCTGTTTTTTCCTTTGCAGCTTCTTTATCAACTCTTTATTAAACCTCTGCGGAGTTTTGTTTTAAGTTTCAGACAAATTCAAAATTTAGGTATGTACCTGTCCAACATTATATGTTAAATATTTTTAAACCTGTTCCACTGCTCCTTGACTGTCTCCACACTTACAAACTTCTCCCAGTCCTTCCTCTTTAGACTTTGAAATATCTGCTCAAAATTTGCCCTATCAAAGTTGAACTTAACAGTTTTCGTTTTTACATCTGCACTCTAAGAATTGCAAGTGCCCTCCTTACTGTGTATCACTTGATGGAGGCTAATGAAGGTTCGACAGCTGAATTACTGGGCCTCTAATCGTTTTATTTTATCATTGCACTGCCTCAAGAGAGACAGTTGAACAAAAACCACTTGAGATGGCACAGCCTAAGGTACGTGCAAAGTTTCTTAACCAGAAAATGAACCCGAACTTTTATCAAAACCCAATACACTAATCAACTAATCAAAGTTTTAATACAAAGAAAGAAGTCTGAGAACACCAAGTATCCTAAAGTACCTAAAGAATCGCTCACTAAGTCACAGAATAATAATGTATAATGTGGAAAACGCACATGTCAACCTTTATATGATGGCGCCACAACCACAACTCCAAATGGCAGCAACCACGAGTAATGAAACATGATGAATAGTGTCACACACATGTGAGTGGGAGGCAGCTAAAGGGCTTACATCATTGTAATAAAACATCCGACCAGGGGGCGGCGGAGTGCACTGACTGTCTTTCTGCAGACCTTTCCTTGGAATATCCTGCAAGGTTCTGGCATCCTCCAAAGACAACATTTCTGCTTCCACCCTCTTTGATGATGTCACTTCCAGTCCAGATGACGTCATTTCTGGTTCCAGGGCCTTTGATGACGTCACTTCCGGTACCGGCCCCTCTGAGGACGTCACTTCCTATACGGGCCTCTATATAAGCCTCCATCTTTGCCACATGTAATCAGTTCTGTTTTGGACTCAATCTTGTGAATATCTCTGTTACTAAAATGCCATTTGCAGCCAGGGATATTATATGGGTGGCTGCCCCAAACCTTTTTTATGATGTTTGGACTCAATTATTATCACAATAGCTACTAATAATACTCATGTGAAAACAAATCTAAAATAATACACAAGGGCAAAATATGATTCAGGAATAAGAATATAAATGTAATGAATTATTATTATTATTAAGAATCCTGAGAGCATCCTTACAGCATGGACATCCAGGGAGTCGACGGTCAGGTCGTAGGGATGCAGTTTCAGAGAATCAAAGACATCCTTGAGAGTCAGCTTTTTACCCTTCACCTCCTGCACAACCCTCTCTGAATCCACACGGTAGGACTTCTTGATGAAGCGGAGCAGGTGCTTCTGGTTCATGCAGGCTGCCGCATGGATGTGAGTGTCCACCTGGGGAAAATGCAAACCAGTAAAAAGGCCGTTACGAATGTACAGCACATTTTACATTTGTTTAGAGGACAATGGTGGGCTGGAGTGGAATAGCTTCCATTTTTGAACTATAGGTTGTTTATATTATACAGTGATCCCTCGCTATATCGCGCTTCGCCTTTCGCGGCTTCACTCTATCGCGGATTTTATATGTAAGCATATTTAAATATATATCGTGGATTTTTTGCTGGTTCGCGGATTTCTGCGGACAATAGGTCTTTTCATTTCTGGTACATGCTTCCTCAGTTGGTTTGCCCAGTTGATTTCATACAAAGGACGCTATTGGCAGATGGCTGAGAAGCTACCCAACTTACTTTTCTTTCTCTCTCTCTTGCGCTGACTATCTGTGATCCTGACGTAGGGGGTGTGAGCAGGGGGGCTGTTCGCACACCTAGACGATATGCTCGTCTAAAAATGCTGAAAGATTATCTTCACGTTGCTATCTTTTGTGCAGCTGCTTCCTGAAGCGACATGCTGCACGGTGCTTCGCATACTTAAAAGCTCAAAGGGCATGTATTGATTTTTGACTTTGTTTCTCTCTCTCTCTCCCTGCTCCTGACGGAGGGGGTGTGAGCTGCCGCCTTCAACAGCTTTGTACCGGCGGTGCTTCGCATACTTAAAAGCCAAACAGCCCTATTGATTTGTTTGCTTTACTCTCTGTTTCCTTTGAAGAGGAAGATATGTTTGCATTCTTTTAATTGTGAGACAGAACTGTCATCTCTGTCTTGTCACGGAGCACAGTTTAAACTTTTGAAAAAGAGACAAATGTTTGTTTGCAGTGTTTGAATAACGTTCCTGTCTCTCTACAACCTCCTGTGTTTCTGCACAAATCTGTGACCCAAGCATGACAATATAAAAATAACCATATAAACATATGCTTTCTACTTCGCGGATTTTCTTATTTCGCAGGTGGCTCTGGAACGCAACCCCCGCAATGGAGGAGGGATTACTGTATTTGAATTATTTCGCTGAAACGAACCAGAATGAACTGAATTTACAGGACCTTAATTATAGGCATTGCAAGTATCCTTTCTCATACGTTCTTCCTGTACGGTACCAGTAATCATTCAGGGGCAACTGGGCGACAGACAACTCAGTGAAAAGACAACTCGGCGAATAGACAATTCAGCGAAAGACAATTTGGTGAAGAAACATCTTGGCGAAATACAACTCGCCAACATCCTTTACCAGTTAGGTAATAGTTAGGTTCAAAGAGATTTTTTACTTTTATTTAAATGACAACGTGATTTAAAATGTTGAAAATAATTTATATATTTGACGAACGAACTTTGTTTTGCAGATGGAACAAACTCTATCTTACATTATCTTCTGCAACCAAAATTGCTAATCCTTATATAAATTGTATTGATTGTAATCGTATAATAACGTTGTTTAGAATACAAAAGGTGACCTGCGAGTGCGGCTTAAGGAATATCTTTACTCTCAAAGTATTGGGACTCTCATAAAGCAGGTGATTCTGTGGATTTTCCGGCGCCCTACGTTGTCATTTAAATATCATTAAAAAATCTATTTGAACCTAACTATTGCCTAACTGGTAAAGGATGTCGCCGAGTTGTCTTTTCGCCGAGTTGACTGTCACCCAGTTGCCCTCGAACCACCAGTAATTTATGTATCTGGTCAGTCGGTTTCTTTTTCAGTTTGTTTATGACCAGTAATGGTAAATAAGCACAGATGCCACAGAGCCTGTTTAACTTCATTTATAACCTGGGATCAGATGAATGCCGTAGGACTAGGAATTACAGAATTAGTTAACAGCTTGAGAAAGGAAGGAGTGCTGAGGTACTTAAAAGATCAGAGACATTTGTCATCAGGACAAGATAGCCAATCTAATATGTGCAATGACACATGTCCCGAAACTCCACATGATCATTTTAGTATAAATATGGCTTGTCCGAGGGACCAAAGGAGGAAATGACAGAGGAAGCGACGTCAGAGATCGAGTATTCAAGCCCTACACCTTCATACTTTGTCAAGAACCGTATTGCTGCAATAACAGCCTTCATTCTTTTGGGTATGTAAGTGTGTCCCAGTTTTGCACATTGTTCAGAAGGGATTCTTCCTCATTCTTCTTGGCAGAATTTATGGAGACTGTCTAGGTTGGTAGGACGGTGCCTCTGAACAGCAGTTTTCAAATAGCGCCACAGATTCTCAACAGGAGTTAAGATCAGGGCTTTGACTCGGCCATTCCAAAACATTCACCTGTCCGGTTTTGAGCCACTCCAGTGACGCTTTGGCCTCATGCTTAGCGTTATTGTCATGTTGAAAGATGAATCTGCTCCTGAGCAGACTGCAACAAGTTCTCCTGCAATATTGTGTGGCATTTGTGACCATCCATTGTCTCTTCAACTCTGACAAGATTCCTAATCCCAGCACATCCCCATAGCGTGATGCTGCCACCAGCATATTTCACTGTAGGTATGGTGTTTCTTGAGGCCTGGGCAGTGTTCTTTTTACACCACGCACACTGTACATCTTTGAAGTCTGGCCAGAAGGTTCTATTTTTTAGTCTCATCTGACCATAAAACCTTCTCCCACATCTTAACCTGAGTCTTTCTCATGCTTTGCAGCAAATGTCATTCCTGATTTTATGTGGACCTTCTTAAGAAATGGCTTCTTTCTTGCTACCATTCCATAGAGGCCTGTTTTATGGAGAACTCTTGAAATTGTGGACCCCTGACCTTCACTCCAGTTTCAGCCAAAGAGAATTAGAGTTTTCTGAGCAGAGGTGGTCTTTGGGGGTGGCGACTAGGGCAATCACCCCAGGCCCCGCGCCTGAGGGGGGCCCCGCGATAGGAGATTCCGATTAACAATGTCGCAAAACAGACTGTGCAGTCTAGTTATTTTGTCAATCGAAAAGGAACTTGCCTCAACATTGGACTACGAGGATCTTATCAACGATTTTGCTCAGCGAAAAGCAAGAAAAGTGGACTTCCATCTGTGACTGTCAAAGCAGCTGTTTGGTAAGTGTTCGTTTTATTACAAGTGTTCTGGTTCTCCGTAATTAAATTTGCCGACTCCAGCGGGTTCGGCAGAAACGACTTTTATCTAGTTTGTTAATTTTGCGTGCAAAATGTTTCTGAATCATTAATTAAGTTGGTTAAAGGCCACTAAACCAATATAAGAACAGTTACAGTACGTAATGTAATCAAACGGCCAATAGTACCTACATAAGGCACCATGTTTTTTAACAATAATAAGGTGTATAGCATTAGACGCGGACAAGCCCGTGAGCGTGGTGGTACAGTATATAGCCTACACTTATGGCTCTCGGCCCCGCATATGACACTCGCCCAAGGCCCCGCATACTCCTAAGGCCGCCTCTGTTCTGAGAGTGACGGTTGGATTTTTACTTGACGTCCTACTCTGATGTTTAGTCTTGTGGGACGATCTATTCCAGTAAGTCTGGGTGCTGTGATGAATCTTCCACTTTCTGATGATGGATCCAGCAATGCTTAACAGGACATTCAAACTCTTTGATATTTTTTGTAGCCATTTCCTGCCTTGTCCATTTCAATCATTTTCTTTCTCATATCAGCAGAATGCTTCTTTGTCTTCATTTTTGCAGCGATTGTCCAACAAAGATTATGACCCTTACAAAGGGGGCTTTTAATAACCAGAGAGATACAAAGGGCTCATAAGTAGGACCTCATTCTGTTTAATTATGAGTGTCACCTTTGTGTCATTTGGGATTCATTTGTCATCTGATGTAAAGCTGGAGCTTCCAAAGCACAGAAGTTAAAATACTTAATGCAAACACAAACTTTGGAGTTTTTCTTCTTCAGGTGAACATCTACAGAAAAGGGGTTTACTTTAGAAATGTATTGTCACAGCATAAGAGATCACAATAAAATTATTGAATGGATAAATATGTGTGCAAATATTTTGTCATGAAGAGAATTAAAATGACTTTCAATGGGACTGAATACTTTTGCACACCACTGTAAATCAAGTATTTGTGTCATATGCACTGTGAGATAGGGACTGTGCTCAGAATGCAGGAGATGTCTGATAAAACATGGCCTTACTTCCTTCAGCCATTAGTCCTTGGCTGTCACTCACTCGTTATTTCTATGGTTGAACTTCATGTGGGTGTATTGGCCGTTCTTAAGCAGTCAGGATTTTTATTTATGGTGTCAACACTTTCATTGTGGCTGACTTTTCCCCCAGATAATGGTGCTGTGGCCGTACCTTCCTACAGTTGTAGAAGTCCCTGTGAGGGTTGTTCTTGAGCTCCTTCAGCTCCTCCATTTCATTGAGCATCTCATGGACATTAAACTTAGAGGAGAGGAACTTCAGCCTTCGGTGAGTGTAGGTTTTCCTAGAAAGAAAAAAAAACATAAAATCTGTGAGAGACGACATGTGCTCTGCCACAACAGAAAAAGACAGGCAGATGTGAAAGAGACGAGAAGATGAGAGCTTGTATGTTTGCCTAGCCAGGTTTGTAACCATTTATCAGTCTGCCAAATCAGAAATCAAAGTTGTTATCAGGGATTCAAAGCACTAAATTAATAATCACAAAGGCAAACCAAAATAAAGAAAACACACTCGCAAAGTTCGTGGAAAGTCCGTAATCTCGGATGACCAGGAAGTGTACAGCATTAACATTGATACCATCGCGACTATGACGTTACGCACCACAGCCATCTTCAACGAAACGTGACAAAAAGGCCACCCGCTATGGAAAAACAAACTGGCATCAAAGAAGAACACAGTTATTTTTTTAACATTATTAAAAATTCAAGGAATACACCACCCAAAAATGATTTTTTGTTTAAATGTTATGTACACCAAGTGCTTTACTGTAATGGTGGAGAAAAAAATGTAGTGTTTTAATGTTACTTGCCAGGCGGCACGGTGGCACAGTGGTAGCGTTGCTGCCTCGCAGTAAGGAGACCCGGGTTCCCCCCCAATATGAAGATATCTGTGCCCTATAAAATTCAGTGTCTCTTCTGATTTGGCCCTGGCGCACTAATGGCTATCTTCATAGCTCCCCCACCCCTGCCACAATCCTCTTTTTATCTGCAGGTCATTTGCATATGTAGCCCAACTGTGGGGGTTCAGACCAATGTGTGAATATTTATTTATTTATGTATGCATTTATGTATATGTAAGGAAGCCTGGGTTCGCTTCCCTGGTCCTCCCTGCGTGGAGTTTGCATGTTCTCCCCGTGTCTGCGTGGGTTTCCTCCCACAGTCCAAAGACATGCAGGTTAGGTGCATTGGTGATCCTAAATTGTCCCTAGTGTGTGTGCTTGGTGTGTGGGTGTGTGCGTGTGTCTTGCGGTGGGCTGGCACCCTGACAAAGGATTTGTTCCTGCCTTGCACCCTCTGCTGGCTGGGATTGGTTCCAGCAGACCCCCGTGACCCTGTGTTAGGATATAGCGGGTTGGACAATGGATGGATGTTACTTACCAGTTGCGGTGTGAAATTTTTTATACATGTTGATAAATATTTTGTATGTCTTTATTTGGGCACGGTGGCGCAGTGGGTAGCACTGCTGCCTCGCAGTTGGGAGACCTGAGGACCTAGGTTTGCTTCCCGGGTCCTCCCTGTGTGGAGTTTGCATGTTCTCCCCGTGTCTGCGTGGGTTTCCTCTGGGCGCTCCGGTTTCCTCCCACAGTCCAAAGACATGCAGGTTAGGTGGATTGGTGATTCTAAACTGGCCCTAGTGTGTGCTTGGTGTGTGGGTGTGTGTCCTGCGGTGGGTTGGCACCCTGCCCGGGATTGGTTCCCTGCCTTATGCCCTGTGTTGGCTGGGATTGGCTCCAGCAGACCCCCGTAACCCTGTGTTCGGATTCAGCGGGTTGGAAAATGGATGGATAGATGTCTTTATTTGTAAGTCAGACAAAGCAAATGTAATATTAGAGTTTTATTTATGAGAATAGCAATACAATACATCCATCCATCCATCCATTATCCAACCCGTTATCAGACCATTATCCAATTTTGTGTTTGAATCAAAGACAGGTCTCTTAACCAATGAATGATAGGGAGAGGCGGGTCTTCACTGCAGAAACTCATTTTCGTATGTGTGTCCGTGTGTGTGTGTGTGTGTGTGTGTGTGTGTGTATGCATTCCTTCCTCGTTAACAATAACTTTTTTTTTATTTAATATTTTAGTAAAAATCCATGTTTCGGACGTTGTGAGCAAACAAATGGACAACTTGGCATGTGGATTATGCGAAACGAGTAACGTGAGAATTTTCATGGACATTTCGATGTTGTGTGCTGTTCTCCTGCACTGCTCACCTACCATCGCCATTTCTTACTTCCTTTCTACATGAAAATATGAAGTTAAAAATGTTTTTCAGCCAACACTGTAAAAAGTGCATGGCGTAAGTAACATTTAAATAAAATCCATCCATCCATCATCCAACCTGCTATATCCTAACACAGGGTCACGGGGGTCTGCTGGAGCCAATCCCAGCTAACACAGAGGGCGCAAGGCAGGAAACAAACCTCGAGCAGGGTACCAGCCCACCGCAGGGCACACACACACACACACACACACACACACACACATACACACACACACACTAGGGACAATTTAGAATTGCCAATGCACCTAACCTTTGGACTGTGGGAGGAAACCCATGCAGACACGGGGAGAACATGCAAACTCCACACAGGGAGACCTGGGAAGCAAACTCGGGTCTCCTTACTGAGAGGCAGCAGCAATACCACTGCGCCACGGTGCCGTCCGGAGAATTCCATTAAATCAAACCGACAAACATTGCTTGGGTTCCAAAAGCCTAATCCAAATATATAACTTTTGTCTAAGGATGAGGGGGAACCCAGAAAAAAACAATCAATAAAAATGCTAACCATAACAGCATGCCATTTATCAATTGGCCCGCAGATTGGCGCACGTCTTCTCTCCACTGATGATCAGACAGTAAAGCCGCAGCGGTGGAGGAACGTATCCTGAATCTTCAAGGTCTTCAAGTCTAATCCCACTTCTGCCTCACTGCACACCCCTCAACCTGCCTAATGTGGTCATTTTTTTTTACTACGTATTAATAAGCATTGAAGGATCAAATTGACTCTGAAAGCTACTCTGTAATTCAAACATTCATTAATTACCTGACACTGCACAAGAAATACAAATATTTAATGGATTAAAAAAGTAGAAATGTTCTCTAAGTATAAGAGGCGCTGCTTCTGTGAATGCAGACACACTTACTAGAAAGCGGACTTCGGCATTTCAAAGAGCTTCTCTTATTCTGCTTACACTCACAGAGCAAATTATTTGGACCACCTGATCACCTGCTTATCCATGCAATTATCTAATCAGCCAATCATGGGGCAGCAGCACAAAGCCTGAAGTCCTGCAGATACAAGTCAGGAGCTTCAGTTGAAGTTCACATCAAACATCAGAATCAAAAAACAAATGTGACCTCCATGATTATAACTGTGGGGTGAGAGTTGGTGCCAGATGGGCTGGTTTGAGTATTTCTGTAACTGCTTTCATACAGAACGGTTTGTAGAGTTTACTCAGAATGGTGCAAGCAACAAAACCACATCCAGTGAGCATCAGTTCTGCAGACAGAAAGGCCTTGTTGATGAGAGAGGTCAGAGGAGATTGTCCTGCCAGAAAGGCTATGGTAACTCACATAACCACTTTGTACAACTCTGATGAATAGAAATGCATCTTACAATGCATGACACGTTACACCTCGAGATGGATGGGCTACAACAGCAGAAGACCACGTCAGGTTCACTCCTGTTATTCAAGAACAGAAAGCTGAGGCTGCGGTGGGCACAGGCTCACCAAAACCGAACAGACGTTGCCTGGTCTGATGAATCTCGACTTCGACTGAGGTAGAGGAATATCAGGGTCAGAATTTGGTGCCATCAGCATGAATCTGTGCACTCAACCTGTCTTGTGTCAATAGTTTAGGCTGGTGGTGCAGGCGTAATGGCGTGAGGAATGCTTTCTTGGAAATTTTGAACCCATTAATACCAATCAAGCGGCACGGTGGCGCAGTGGTAGCTACCTCGCAGTAAGGAAGCCTAGGTTCGCTTCCCGGGTCCTCCCTGCGTGGAGTTTGCATGTTCTCCCCGTGTCTGCGTGGCTTTCCTCCGGGTACTCCGGTTTCCTCCCATAGTCCAAAGACATGCAGGTTAGGTGCATTGGTGATCCTAAATTGTCCCTAGTGTGTGCTTGGTGTGTGGGTGTGTGCGCCTAGAAAAGGCAGTCATTATGCAGTTAAATGACCACCTCAATAAACATGCTATTCTTGATAAATTTCAGTCAGGTTTTAGAACAAATCACAGCACAGAAACTGCACTCGTTAAAGTAGTAAATGATTTGCGGGTAAATGCAGACAGAGGCCATTTATCTGTTCTCATCTTAGATCTGAGTGCCGCATTTGACACCATTGATCACAATATTCTTAGAAATCGCCTTAGTCAATGGGTGGGCCTCTCTGGCAGTGTCTTAAATTGGTTTGAATCCTACCTGGTAGGGAGAAAATTCTTTGTGAGTTGTGGTAATTATAATTCAAAGACACATGATATCCTATATGGTGTTCCACAAGGCTCTATCCTGGGTCCACTGCTCTTCTCAATCTACATGCTTCCATTAGGTCAGATTATCTCAGGGCACAACGTGAGCTACCACAGCTATGCTGATGACACACAGCTGTATTTATCAATTGCACCTGATGACCCCGATTCTCTTGATTCACTAACATAATGTCTTACTTGTATTTCTACATGGATGAATAGTAATTTTTTCAAGCTAAATAAAGAGAAAACTGAAATTTCAGTGATTGGCAATAATGAATACAATGAGGTTATCAGAAATAAACTGGATGCATTAGGATTAAAAGTCAAGACGGAGGTAAAAAGCTTAGGGGTAACTGTTGACTGTAACCTGAATTTTAAATCGCATATTAATCAGATCACTAGGACAGCATTTTTTCACTTAAGAAACATAGCAAAAGTTAGACCTCTTATATCATTGAAAGATGCCGAGAAATAAGTTCACGCGTTTGTTTTCAGTCGACTAGATTACTGTAACGCACTCCTCTCAGGATTACCCAAAAAAGACAGAAATCGTTTGCAACTAGTGCAGAATGCAGCTGCTAGAATCCTAACTAGGAAAAGAAAATCCGAGCACATCTCTCCAGTTTTCATGTCACTACACTGGTTACCTGTGTCATTCAGGATTGACTTTAAAATTGTGCTTATGGTTTATAAAGCCTTCAACAATCTAGCTTCATCTTATATATCGGAATGTCTGACATCTTATATTCCAAATCGTAACCTCAGATCCTCAAATCAGTGTCTCCTTAGAATTCCAAGAGCAAAACTTAAAAGAAGTGGTGAGGCGGCCTTCTGCTGTTATGCACCTAAAATCTGGAATAGCCTGCCAATAGGAATTCGCCAGGCTGATACAGTGGAGCACTTTAAAAAACTTCTGAACACACATTACTGTAACATGGCCTTCTCATAACTTCACTATAATTTAATCCTGATCCTCTGTAAATTCAATTCATTATGATAACTATTCATGGTGGCTCTAAAGTGTTATCTAGTCTATAGTTGTCTTATTTTAATTTCTTACTTTGTCTTTTATTTTTCTTTTCTTCGTTATGTAAAGCACTTTGAGCTACATTTTTTGTATGAAAATGTGCTATATAAATAAATGTTGTTGTTGTTGCCGCCCTGCGGTGGGCTTCATGGCTACAATTTACCATTTTCTAATGACAAAGCACCATCTCACAAAGCAAAAGTCATCTCAAACTGGCTTCACAAACGTGACAATGAGATCAGTGGCCTTCACTGGTCATCTGAGTCACCGGATCTGAATCCAATAGCACACCTTTGGGATGTGATGAAATGAAAAAGATTCACATGTCACGCACGAGTGCATAGGGAGCCGCGGAAGGACTCTAGAGTGAGCGTGAAACCCGAGGCCAAAAAGGGGATGATGAGACACCTAACTTCTTTTTCTTTATTTTCCCAGAAAGAAGGAAACGCCGACACCCTGACAACTCCTTGCTACTGACCCCTCCTTAATTTCCCCGGATGACAGCACAATTCCCAGAAGACACTGCACCTCCTTACCCAGCAACCCTCTGATTGGGGCCGGTCCCACACTATAAAATGCTCTCCCCATTTCCTGTAGGGGTCGAATGTTGTATGTCGATCGTGACTGTCTGTATTTTGCAAACTGTTCACTATACGGGGCCAGAAACCCCAAACCTTCATGTGCTTTCTTTCTACAACAACATGAATGTGTAACTGAATCTGCAGACACTGAGTGATGCAATCACATCAAATAGGGCCAAAATCTCAACAGAATGTTTCCAACATCTTGAGGAATCCATGCCATGAAGAACTGCGGCTGTTTGGAGAGCAATAGGAGGTCCTACCCAGTTTTAGAATAGTGGTCCTAAGAATTTGATCAGCGAGTGTAGCCGTGTGGGCACACAGGCTCACACCTGCTTAGAAGTGTGTCCACACACACACACACACATGCACACGGAGGAATATCCAGTTGAAGCTTATAGAGGAAAACCTTAACTTACGTGGGGCCATGAGCAATAAGGGCAATGAGGAAGTTCATGTCATCAATGAAGTCTTCAAAATTCGGGTATGGCAAAGGAAGGGGTTCATTTCGCTGGAGGGCCTGTTTGCTGGTATAGACATAAATTACTCCATGCTTCATCTGGGCGTGATAGCCCTGGTCAGGAGGTAAGGTATCAACTGCCAAGGGGTCTTCATCGCTTTTGCATGGAGATGTGAACACTGGAAGAGATGAGAAGAAGGTGATGATAAGGCTGCTTAATATATAGTTTAGAAAAAAAGCATGACTTTTCAACTGTGGCTTTATCTGTCTCCTTTAATGAATCTTTGCGCTCTGCAGTGCTCCATATCCCGGTACCTTACATTGTTGCTTTATGAGACACCCATTTGTTTTGTTGTTGAGTGGGTCATAAGGGGTTACCCTAACTCCAAATCTTATTATATAGTCTGTGAGCGAAAGCCAGGATGCCTCTGCCATGGAAGGACTGGAGGAGAGAGTGGTGTACTCAGGCCTCATTTCCCCTGGACTGCTAGATGGCAGGCCCCCTGGCGTGCAGCAGTGCCACAGTTTCCCGCAAGGCATCATGGGGAAATGAAATATTTAGACTCAGCCATTTTTTGTGTCGTGGGTACCACCAGGACTGGGCAACCCTACTTCATGGGGCTCCAGTCTTACCTGGACGTGCTCCCAAGCTAAGACTTCGGGACTTCCAGGGATTACTTAAAAGGAGCTGCCTGCCACTGTGCCAGGACCCAGAGTCGGGAGGTCGAGGACAAAGCTTGCTACAGGAGGAGTGGAGGCAGAAGGAGAGACAGAGGAAGATACAGAGAGAAAGACAAAGAAATGTGTGCCTCATTTGTGTAGTATTGTGCTTTTGTAACTGTGATGTGCAGGTGGGAAACTACAAGGAAGAGTTTCCCACAGCTGAATTTAAACCTGTGTTGTGCTGGACTTGTGCCTCGTGTTTGACTGTGTTGGCTTTGGGGAGCTCATTGCAGGCTAGTCTTAAACCCAATAATTAACGTCTTGTGTTTGTACCCACCGGTGTGGCGTCAAGCTGAAGTCTTCAGTTTCTCTGTACTAACATTTGTGTCCACACTCAGACTGAACCAATAAACTTCACTCATTTCTATTTCATTTAACTCTCTAGCTCAGTTCCCACAGAAAGAGTTCAAACCTTTATTCATTCATTATAACTTTAACATATACTGTATATACACACTAGGGGGCTCTGCCACCTGCTCGCTTCGCTCGCCAAGCCCCCAGGCAGGCGCTACACGCTAGCCTCTTTGTGGTTCAGCCGCTCGCGTATGTGGATGCGAATGTACAATTTAAACAGATTGTTATTTTCATGGGAATTGTTACATATGCATAATAGAACTAACTATTTCACATTACAGCGAGTAATTAACCATATTAAAAAATAGTACAACGTAATAATTTGAAAGTAAATTATGTTGCGTTAGAGTTATTCGTTAAGTAATAAGATTTCATTCTGTATGGCTTTGAAATTGACACGCAAATACTTTTTGAACGTACACGTTTACTGTAAAACTTCAGTAAAAACACTTTTTTTATTAAAATTTTCATCAATATCGCATTGAATTGTGATTCTGTGTTTTGACTTTCATGGTGACAACGCAACGTATAACTGCCCGTGATTGAATTTCATTTCTTTCTCTCTATTAAATAAAATTACTTTTTCGAATGTTTGTTCCTGTGATTTGTTAATTGTCTTTACAAAAGCTATTCTAACGGGAAACTGTAAACATTTTAATACGAATGGCATATCAAGATCTCCTTTGGTGTCTAATGTTATCCCCTGAAGATGTACTACGTTACTTTTCTTGGATACATCCTTCTTTCTACAATAATTCGGCTGGTGGAAGACCGGACGGTGATAACGGTTGTAGATATTCTTCGTGATATTGTAAGTTGATGTTTTCATCTTCCGCACCATCACCACCAACTGTTTCAGCATAGTCTATTGATACGCATTTAACCAATTTGGCATCTAACTGATCGACAATTTTCACGTTAATTCGTTTGACTTCCTCGTTTCTCTGTGCAAGGATAGCCCGTCTACTCATTTCTTCTGTTGATAACCCATTGGGATGAAATTCTTCATTAAGATTTGGACATAATACGTCTTCTTAAATTGGGAACTTAAAGTGAGGAAAACGTTAAACACTTTTATTATCTACTGTTAAATTCTGCTCCGTACATCTAAAATTTTTATTTTTATATTGTATTGAGGATTTGTTCTGTTCTGTATATTGTATTGTATTGTATTGACCCCCTTTTTTTGACACCCACTGTACGCCCAACCTACCTGGAAAGGGGTCTTTCTTTGAACTGCCTTTCCCGAGGTTTCTTCCATTTTTTCCCCTACAAGGGTTGTTTCCTTGTCTTCTTAGAGAGTCAAGGCTCGGGGGCTGTCAAGAGGCAAGACCTGTTAAAGCCCATTGCGGAACTTCTTGTGTGATTTTGGGCTTTACAAAAATAAATTGTATTGTATTGTATTGTATTGTATTGTTAAAATTTATAAGAGCTGAAAGCGCAGGAACTGTGTTTGTCAAAAGCATTCACATGAATGAGAGGTGAGATGGTTATATGCACGGTTGAATATGGTGGAGAGGAGAGCGGGACTTGAAAACATCTCTTCAAAAAAGTTTGCCTCGTCGCAGGATTTTTTTTTTTTTAATTTTTATTAATTTTTATTGTAATCATTCCATACAGATAGATCAATTTATAACCCAACAAAATTGAAGACAAATCAAACCCCACCCCAGAGAAGGAGAGCTTAGCCGAAGGAGAATTGCTTAGGGCTTCTTAATAAGGCAACAATAAACAAAAGAAAGGGAGAAATAAATATATAGGTAAATAAGAGATGGAGAAGGGAATTAAATGCGGTAATAGTTATTTCTCTTATTCTAAAATAATATTGATTAAATCCTGCCTGGTTTTGAAAAAATTCTGTACAGATCCTCTAACTGAGAATTTGATTTTTTCCAATTTCAAATAATATAAAACATCGGTTTCCCACTGACTTATAAGAGGAGAATTAGGATTCTTCCAATTTAACAGAATAAGTCTGCGTGCCAAAAGTGTAGTGAATGCAATCACCGTTTGCTTGTCCTTCTCCACTTCAAGTTCATCTGGAAGAACACCAAACACAGCTGTTAGTGGGTTAGGAGGGATTGTGACCCCAAGGCTGTCTGAGAGGCACTTAAAAATTTTGGTCCAAAATGATGTTAGTTTGGTGCAGGCCCAGAACATGTGACCCAGTGAGGCAGGAGCTTGGTTGCAGCGTTCGCAGGTTGGATCCTGCCCTGGAAATATTTTGGACAGTTTTAAGCGAGACAGATGGGCTCGATATATAATTTTTAGTTGAATAATTCTATGCTTTGCACATATAGAACTCGAGTGAATTCTCTGCTTTGCTACCTTCCACTCCTTTTCTGATATATTGATTAAGAGATCTTCTTCCCAATGTCCTCTTGGATCTTTGAAAGGTAGGGACTCTAATAAGATTTTATATAATGCGGAAATGGTGTTTAATTCCTCGAGTATTTTCCAGCATTGTGGAGGGTGCAAGGTGGGGGAAATCGGGCAATTTCTGTTTAACAAAATTTCTAATTTGAAGATAGTGAAAGAAATGTGTAGCTGGGAGGTTGAATTTTGAACGTAATTGTTCAAAAGATGTAAATATGTTGTCTATATAAAGATCTCTGAGCATTTTAATCCTAAAACTTTTCCAGGTATTTAAAAACTGGATATACTTGCGAAGGTTGAAAGAGGTGGTTCTCTTGCAGAGGTGCCACCGATAAAAGATTTTCCATCTTAAAATGCTTTCTAATTTGGTTCCATATTCTGAGTGAGTAAAGCACAATTGGGTTATTAGTATATTTACAATGACTTGCATTTATTGGAGAGCATTGGAGAGGATTTTTTTTTATATATAATATTCATAAAAAATAGCTAAAGCAAAAGTAAAGCAAATCGGGTGTGACAATCACCCCATACAACCTGGATGGCTGGCAGCTCTTCCTGCTAAAAGTCTACGCACCCAGTGTGGCTAAAGTGTCAGGTGGCTCAGTGACTGACTCAATGAGGGACAGAGAGAATATTTTAATGAGAAGGATCAGTAGAGGAGACATTTGTGAATAATCAGGTCAATGTCGTTACCAAAAGTCTAACTGATCTGTCATGGATTCCAAAACATTTGTTAAAAATCAAAGACGTTAATAATAAAATCAAGGAAACATTTTTGTCACAAAACAAAATCAGAAACCCACACTTTTTTATCCTAATCTCAGACACCCCCCAATGAGCAAGCACCTGCATTTCTACCATCACTCCAATGTCACACATTCCCAGAGCATTTTGGAAATTTCACCATAACCACCAATTCTCCTAACATCTCAAAATGTTGCCACTGGTAGCTAAACAAAATGATGTTGCAGCGTACGGTGTCGTACACGGCTGGGGGTCAGACCCAGCCGGAACGCCTGGAAGGACTTGGTGGTGGCATATTTGTCCTCCGGGCCACGAGGGAGCAACCGTCCTGGAGCAGAAAAGGCCCACGGAAGGAGAGCAGGGAGGTTCAAGACCGTTGGGGTCCTCTGGTCACCGCCAGGGGGCGCCTCAAGCCTCATGGAGGCCAGGACTTATTTACTTCCGCCACACCAATGGAGGACAATCTTTCCAGGGTCACCCGGAGTGCTTCCGGGTGCTCTCCTGACGCTTCCGCCACACCAGGACGTGACGTCATGGAGAGCAGCTGGAGCTTATCCGGGTGAGGATGAGCTGGAGTCGGGAGCAGGAGCAAGACGAAGCTCCTGGAGAGAGTGTGTAGGTGGCCCAGGGACAAGGAGAGAGAAGGCCCAGGAGAAGGGAGACTGGGGCTAGAAGCATTGTGGGACATTGTGCGGGACTGACTTGTGTGTGTTAAGAAGAGAAAATAAAAGGTATTTGAATGAATATGTGGTCTCCGACTGGTGGTGTCCGGGCAAATATCACAATGGGTAAAATTATTTAACGTTTCAGATGAAAACAAAGGCCAGAAATGAACATTTTTCAAACAGATGTATGCTCTGTTCCAAACATTTCAAGAAATCTCATAAAACTGTGATGAAAAACACCAGTTATCACCGAGGCTCTGTGACAGTCCGGGTTGGATCCACTCTCGTTGGCCAGTTACACCCGCAGCCATTAATAACGTAACCAAGAATGAGCCGGGCAAGTGAGGACACACACACACAGTCAAGAGGTAGGAGTAAACCGCATTCATTCTGAAACTCTTCTTCTTCTTTCGGCTGCTCCCATTTAGGGGTCGCCACAGTGGATCATCTGTCTCCATCTATCCCTGTCTTTTATGTCATTTTCTGCCACACCAACTGCCTTCAATCAATGCTCTACCCGTGCCCACAGGCTTGGGCAAAGCATGGTTCTTGTCTTTACATACCTACAGCCTGGCATGACTGGGTGCTTCATAAGACCTCAAGTTGTTCTTTTTACCAATTCTGGCGAGTTGTGCAACAAACAGAACAAGCACAGAAAGTATTATTATTATTTTTATTATTATTATATTATTATCATTATTACTATTCTGTTAAATATTATGGCTTTCTTTTGAATACTGTACATACTTAATCGATACAGACAAGTATGTCTAGTATCAGGAGTGGGCAGGAGGAGGAGTATAGGGACCTAATCAATGACTTTGTTAAATGGTGTGACTCAAACCACCTACACCTGAACACCAGCAAAACCAAGGAGCTGGTGGTGGATTTTAGGAGGCCCAGACCCCTCATGGACCCCGTGATCATCAGAGATGACTGTGTACAGAGGGTGCAGACCTATAAATACCTGGGAGTGCAGCTGGATGATAAATTAGACTGGACTGCCAATACTGATGCTCTGTGTAAGAAAGGACAGAGCCGACTATACCTTATTAGAAGGCTGGCGTCCTTCAACATCTGCAATAAGATGCTGCAGATGTTCTATCAGACGGTTGTGGCGAGCGCCCTCTTCTACGCGGTGGTGTGCTGGGGAGGCAGCATTAAGAAGAGGGATGCCTCACACCTGGACAAACTGGTGAGGAAGGCAGGCTCTATTGTAGGGATGGAGCTGGACAGTTTAACATCCGTGGCCGAGCAACAGGCGCTGAGCAGACTCCTGTCAATCATGGAGAATCCACTGCATCCACTGAACAGTATCATCTCCAGACAGAGGAGCAGCTTCAGCAACAGACTGCTGTCATCGTCCTGCTCCACTGACAGACTGAGGAGATCGTTCCTCCCCCAAACTATGCGACTCTTCAATTCCACCCAGGGGGGATAAACGTTAACATTATACAAAGTTCTTGTCTGTTATTCCTGCCTCGCACTCTCAACCTTGCACTTTTTAACTTGCACTGCACTTTTATTGCTCTTTAATTAATATTGTTTTTATTGTTTTTATCAGTATGCTGCTGCTGGAGTATGTGAATTTCCCCTTGGGGATTAATAAAGTATCTACAGTATCTATCTAAGTGAAATACGAAACCAGCACACCCAACAATTGTTCAAAATCCATCCCTATATTACCAGGGCTGCCTCCTACCAGTTCCACTACTTCCTTACTCAGTCGGGTTACAGAGCTTTCCTTAATTATTCAGACTCCTTGACTTTTCTGACATTTTGTTATGTTGCAGCCTTGTGCTAAAATCATCTCTCTCTCTCTCTCCATTGCTAAGCGTTTGCCTGTCACTCCTGACCCTTCGCTCTTCTCTCCATGGCTCTCACGCTCTTACCTGGAAACACCTGCTCAGCCGCATTCCACATGTTGCCTTCAATGGAGCGTAAGAACTTGCTGGCAGTGGCAGGGAATCGCTGGAACGCCAGGCGCATGTACTTCTCACGGATGGTGAGGGCCCGGTAAAGCCCTTGGCAAGACTTTTCAAAGTCATCAACAGTTACCTGAGACAAACAAAAAGTTTGCATGAAAATTAATTTAAAGCTTTTTTTCGATGTCTTGTCTAAGTTTCTTCATCCAGTCAAGTCAATTTATTTATATTAGCTGTGCTACCGGTGTAAGATGTGTAGAAATCTAAGTAATCAACGCAGGCCTCAGCTTTAACGTTTGCAGTTCACCATCTATTGGAATGTACTTTGCAATGCACGTAGTAGTAAAATGTATTGTATTTGTGATTCCAACAGATGGCTCATAACAAACATATGCAGTAATAAAATGCATTACTACAAATGTTTGTTATATGCCAGCCATCTGTTGGAATGAAAAATGCAATGCATATGTTTCTGTTATATGCCATTTGGTATGAGATTCATGAAAGCAGTGTTGTTATTTGTGATGTGTCATCTGTTGGTATGACAAATGTAATGCGCATGTCTCTGTTATATGCCATTTGTTATGGGATTCAGAATAGCACTTTTAATGTTTGTGATGTACCACCTGTTAGGATGACAATTGCAATACATATCTCTGTTATATGCCATGTGGTATTGGATTAGTAAAAGCTGTGTTAATGTTTGTAATCTGCCATCTGTTGGAATGACAAACGTAATGCATTTTAGTACTACAAATCTTTATAATGCACTACCTGTTGGAATAAAAAAACTGAATGCTTATGTCTATATAATATACCATTTGGTATGGAATTCATAAAAGCAGCATTAATATTTGTAATGCACCATCTGTTGAAATGATAAATGTGATGCATTATATTACTTCAAATGTTTGTGATACCCCATATGTTGGAATGACAAATACAATGCATATATCCCTGTTATTTGCCATTTGGCATGGGATTCATGAAATTAATGTCAATGTTTGTGAAGTACAATCTGTTGGAATGACAAATCCAATTCATATGTCTCTGTTATATGCCATTTGGTATGGGATTCATAAAAGTAACATTAATGTTTGTGATGTGCCATTGGTTGGAATGACAAATACAATGCATATATCTCTATTATTTGCCATTTGGCATGGGATTCATGAAATTAATGTCAATGTTTGTGAAGTACAATCTGTTGGAATGACAGATCCAATTCATATGTCTCTGTTATATGCCATTTGGTATGGGATTCATAAAAGTAACATTAATGTTTGTGATGTGCCATCTGTTGGAATGACAAATGCAGTGGATTTTATTACTACAAATGTTTGTAACGCACCACATGTTAGAACGTCTTTTGCACATTGATGGAACATACAGTAGGCATCAGAGGCCCCCGGGCAAAGTAGTGTGCTGGGGCCCCTGTTTTCATAGCAAAACAGAAACATACATAGGCATCAGAAACATCGTAAAATACTCACTCCTGCAGCATAGTCCCCAGTGATTGTGACACGCTGGAACTCGGGGACCTCCAGATAAATAGGAGTGGATATGTGAGCCTCCTGGATAGACACATGCTTACATTCAACCTTCTCTGTTACTGGCACTGCCACTGTGATGGTATGTGCCATCTGGATTTTCTTTTTCCTGTGAGAAAGAATGGTAGATTTTAAAAAAAGGAAAGAACAATAAGCACACTAGTTTCGCCCCAGGCAGGCCTTCAACCTCAAGATCAGTATGCACTAAGCGGCCAGTTTATTAGGTACACCAATCTATGGCATGTTGGGCCTTCTTTGGGCTTCAGAATACAGTAGTAGAAATCTTTCCGGGTATGGAGTCTACCAGATGCTGGATGCGTCGTTCGGGAATGTTGTACCATGAAGAAATGATTGCATAGTGGACAGCTGACAGTCCACCTCATCCCAAAGAAAATATTCAATGGGCATGAGATCCGGGGACGCTGCATTTTTACAGTGCGCTGGAAGTAATTACTCCATTGGCACTGATGTCAACCAGAGACCAAGGGGGTTAGACGCGAGGCAGAGACCACTCACCCAAACTCTTAAGTAGCGTTTGATACAGGTGGGCTTCTGTTAAGTGTTACATTGAGCAGGCCGAGTCAGACACGTTAAAGGCAACTGGCCCCCCCTTAACTGTATGGTGGGTCTCAGGGATGCAAGGATACCTGAGGTTGCCAAAGGCAGCGCTTTGGCTGCAGCTTATAGTAAATAAATAAATAAATGTTCTGACATTAAGGCAGATGAGATTTGCTCCACAGCAGAACAAATTGGTTTCTAATTAAGAAAGTGGCTTGAATGGAAACCTGCAGCCACTGTGGTCCTCCCCTGCTGCACAAATTTGTTGGTAACCCTGCTGTCTCTGCAATAACTTTGACAAAAAGTCTTTGGCACCCATCATCGTCAACAAAAATCAGACTTTGCTTTTGAGTTTTATTTCAAATAATAGCACAAATGAAGTGGCATGGACAAAAATGATGGGTCCGTTGAATTGATATTTTGTTGCATAATCTTTAGAGTTTGTTATCACTGCACACAAGTGATGCCCAGGGCCCTCTATGAGACGCCTGCGCTTCTCCTCAGGCCATCTGACCCACTTGTCCTGACCAAACCGCCCTGGCAGTGAAGGGGCCAGGCGCTGCCCAGACACCACCTTGAACACCGTGTGGGCTCTTTAAAGAAGGACACCTCACGGTCACAGGCCATCGAGTTTCACTGTTTTTGCCTCCCCGAATTGCATTTGCCCACCGCAAACTCTGCTCTGTCCCACCCAAACCCCTCTCACTCACTTCTGCTGCATACTTTCTTGTGCTTCTTTGTGAAACATTTCATTGCTCATCTCATGATGGAAAATAGGACAGTCCTCTGGCACCGAAAACAGGGAGATCTCCTCACGGACATCGACGTCTTTCACTTCCGAGGCAAAGACCTTCTCAGCAAAGGCCTTCATTTTCTCGTCGGTGGCTGCAAGGACACAAAATCTGCACTTTATTCCAGCACCATAAGTAACTGTTTCTTATACCTACTTGCAAGGGCTGTGGACACCATCAGGAAGCCCTGCAGCGTCTAGAGTCGTCTGTCTGTTTTTGGAGTCCAATGTATATGTCAGTTTTCTACTGTTCTGATTCAAGTCAAGTCAAATTAAGGCTTTACTGTCACACCATCCATACATCATATTGCAGCATACAGTGGCATGAAGGACCGCGGTGCAACACATACGGCATAAACACAGGACACGTGCAAGACGGGCAAAGATCTCTGCTACACTTTAAATCAATCGATAAACAATAGGTAAGTGAGGGGAGGCTCACCTGTCATCACGAAAATAAAAAAAATAATAATGATAACATAAAATAAATGTGTCCACTGGTCCGCGCTATAAATTTGTTTTCTGTATGATTCCAATAATTGTGATCATTTTTATAGTCAAAATTGCTAAATTGGCGCATTTCCTGTTCAAATACAGAGGAGAAACGTGAGGTGCAGCAGCGACGAGCCTCACCTCCCCTCGGACTGCGCTCTCCCTCACACACGGGGCTGATGCCTGCGATTGGCGCCTGCCTGTCACCGTCTCTCTGTCTGTCACCAATATAACGTTTGCAGACACGTTTATTATACACCCTGACTTTCCACAGTCTGGCTAATATCTTTAATGAACGTGTGTGACATATTTAGTCTTACTGATCGGACAGTGAAAAGGTGCAAAGTGAGGCAGACAGTACCGTGCCACCCTGAAGGGGGCGCATGTGAGCCCAACAGGTGCTCGTTGCTGCTGTTGTTCTACTCAGAGACACCGATAAGTCAGCGACATCAGAAAGTCAAGTGCACTGCAGCGCTCCATTTATTTTTATTTTTTGTTAGGACTGACTGCCAAAATGAAAGATTAAAATTTTTAAAGCTAAAGGAAAATAAGGAGGACTTTTACAAGAAAGTGACGGAGATTTTCATGGAGAGGCGCATGGACTTCATTCACAAATAATAGTAAGACCATAATTTTATAAAAAAAATGGGATCATAATCTAATATTTAAAAACTACATGTTGACCTTAAATAAAATATTCTTTCTTGCTATCCTTTTGTTGAACAATCTCTACTAAAATTGATTAAAGCATCAGAATTAAAAGCTTTTAAAAACAATTAAATATTTCACTTAAGATCACAATTGAAATCTGTTTTTTATACACCATTTGTATTGTACAAGTGTGAATTGTGGAATTGCAACTGCAAATTTAGAACACATGGAGGGTGCTGAGCAAATGTGCTCTCTTCGTTATAAATGTGACGTTCTTTCTTAGCAAAATATGAGCCTTACTTGTCTAAAGATTGCTGATGAGATACGAAACATAACCAGTAGTCAATGTGCACGCTGCCAGCTGATTAGTGAATCAGCTACTCTTTGGGGTTCATATATTTGTAAATGAGTCAGTGCCTCACCCGCCATGAACCTCACCGGATGGAATGTGCACATGGGCGGGCATCCAGGCCAGGATGGGGCCATGTTCCTTACCTGGATGGGAAGCCAGAACATTGGAGGAACGTGAAGAAAGACGAGGACAGAAAGCAGGCAAGAGAAGTGTGTTCACTGACATGCCAGCTGGGATGGAGCGAAGATCCTGACCCGGCCCTTGAGGCCAGTATAATGGAGAGACAGGGGGAGGCTCAGACATATCTGCTAGTGCCCTCCCCCGGGTTTCAGCACCCATATAGACACCCACAGAGCATGCTGGGAACTGTAGTGCCATGGAGCAACATATTGGGTTCTGTGGGTGACATCAAGGCGGGGAGCTATGGGGATTCATTGTCCCCAATGTTGCAGACTTCCACAGCTTGACCCGGTAGTGCTTCCATCAGGCTAGGCCCTGGCACCAGACGTACTCCTGAGTCTGATTTTGAAAAGAAAAAGTTGGAGGAAGAGGACAAAACTTTTTGGAGGAGCGGAAGGAGAGAGAAGGAACTGTACCTCTGTGCTTGTCATATATATATATATATATATATATATATATATATATATATATATATATATATATATATATATATATTGTCAATAAGTGGACGCTTGAGGGTGCTGTTGTCCCTTGAAACCCAACAGACAGATGCAGACACTGGTTTAAAAGCACTCAGAAGTATCTTAATTTTCTTCTTTACAGTGCCCCAAAGCACCTCCACCTCCACCACCATAAACACAATCAATAATACAATTCTTTTCCTTTCCTCCCAGCAGCTCTGTCACACTCTCTCCCAACTCCGGCTCGCTTGCTGGGTCTCCCATAGTCCTTTATATAGTCCTTGACCCGGAAGTGCTCCTGTCCTTCTGTCCATGTGATTTAATAGCACTTCCGAGTCAGATGAAGACTTGTATTTTTCTTCAGCCCGGAAGTACTTCTGTTCTTCCGTTCCCGTGATTAGGGAGTACCTCCGGGCTATATGGGAAATAAAAATCCCTGCGTCTCCACGCAGCGTCACACGGCGGCACCCACGGCACCCAGCAGGGCTGTGAAGCCGAACTCCATCTCCCATGGTGCCCTGCGGGGCACCTTTAAGCTGTGGGTTGAGCTGCTGGCCATCCATCACAATATATATATATACACAGTATATATATATATATATATATACACTCTATATTATATTATATATATATATATATATATATATATATATATATATATATATATATATATATATATATATAGTGGTACCCGGATGGGGGTGGTACCCAGCCGGGATGCCCGAGAAGATCGGAGGAGGGCTTGTGCCTCCTCCAGACCTCGAGGGGGCGACAGCCCTGGGAGCCACGTGTACAGAGCTGGGAAGCTCGACCCTGTAGGGGCCCATGGTCACCGCCAAGGGGCACCCCAATACCAGTAGGACCCTGGACCTCAGCACTTCCGCCACACCCGGAAGTACTGGGGGAAAGAAAAGAGGGGACACCCGGAGTGCTTCCGGGGATACAGCCGGCACTTCCACCACACTGGGGCGTGTTGGTGGGAGATTGCCGGGGACACACCTGGAGCACATCTGGGTGCTTATTTAAAGGGGCTGCCTCCCTTCAGAGGATGACTAGAGTCGGGTGGAAGAAGGATGAGGTCTCTGGAGGAGAGAAGGAGGCGGTCTGAAGAGAGAGAGAAAAGGCATTGTTTATTGGCCTGGACTGAGGGGTATTGGGGTTTCCCCCTGGCGGTGACCACGTGCCCCTACAGGGTCGAGCTTCCCAGCTCTGTACCCGTGGCCCACAGGGCGGTCACCCCCTCGAGGTCTGGAGGAGGCACAAGCCCTCCTCAGGTCTTCTTGGGCATCCCAGCTGGGTACCACCCCCATCCGGGTACCACAATATATATATTGTGGGATATGGCCAGCCGTTCATCCCAGCCAATACCCCCAGGCTGCCAGATGGAGCCCTCCCTGCAACATGGAGGTGCCCTAAATTCCAGCAGGGCCTCAAGGACATTGAAGTTTTAATGCACAGCCCTGCTGGATACCATGGGGGTCGCAAGGGAACGCTGCAGGGAGGCCCAGGGATTTTTATTTGCACTATAACCCAGAAGTACATCCTAGTCACAGGGACAGAAGAAATTACGTACTTCCAGGATGAAGAAAAGGAGTTTTCTCCTGACCCAGAAGTGTTAAGAGTCACATGGACTGAGGGACAGAAACACTTCCGGTTCAAGAAGTATAAAAGGACTATGGGTAATCCCAGCAGATCAAGCCAAGTTGGGAGGAAGGGTGACTGAGCTGCTGGGAGATGTGGAGGATTATTGTGAATTGTTGTATTGATTGTGATTATTGATTTGTTTTTTAAGTATAGTGGAGGTGGAGGCAGGCCCGGTCTTAGGTATTATGGGGCGGAGCCCCCCTGGAAGCTCTGCGAAATGCGTGAAAATTAGACCAAGGAGACGTTTTCTTGTAACGTTATGAGGTCATCACCCTGCATCCCTTTTTCGCCCGGAGTAGCTGTTACCAGCACCAACTCTCACAAAATTGAGCAAAGCTCCTCTCTGAGACGCAATGAAAGCATCAGTATCGGCTTTTTTCTTTCGCTTAGCTGCTCCAGATTCGTATTTACGCTTCGAGGACATACTGACAGACAGGGGTTTCGTTCGTTCTCGCAACTCAGATTGCGGTTCTGCCTTCCCGCTCCCGTGCCACCTGCTGCCACTGACGAGGTGGAAGGATGTATGAGATCTTGACTTCTTCTTTCTTCTTCAACGAATGATGATGAGGGCTAATTCACTGATGTGAACGTTCGACCCATAGAGATCTTGACTCAAACCGCTCCGCTTTTATAGATAGCCGCCCACGCGGACACGCCCCCGCTGGCCCACGTGATTTAAACATGCGAGGGGACGGGCGGGACGGGGGCCTGGCCACCGTCGATCCGGGGCCCCCCGGACGCCGGGGCCCTAGGCGGTCGCCTACTTCACCTATGCCTAAGGCTGGGCCTGGTGGAGGATGTTTTTTGCACATTTATTATTATAATAAATTCAATTTGGACTTTTATCTGATATATATATATATATATATATATACACACACACACACACACACACACATATACATATATAAACATACATACATATGTGTATGTATACTGTATATATTATATATACAACAGATAAAAGTCCAAATTGAATTTATTACAATAATATATATATATATTATAATATGTAATATATAAACTAATATATTTAGTATATATATATATATATATACTGTATACATAAATACAATGCATCGTGCAGAAAGCAGTGAGCATATTGGAGTTACCTCTGCCAATAATGACGCACCAGGAGGCTCCATCTGACAACTAATTCAGTGTAAGAAAATGGCTTACATTACATGTCATTCTGATACTCATGCGATGATCAAATTTCTTATGAAGGTGCAAATCCCTGCGGCTGACATTCACACCTGACTCCTACAAGCGTGTGGGGATGCCATCAAAGTGGGAACACAGACATTGAGCGCAGCCCTTAGCTGGTGGCCTGTGATCCACCTCTGCTGAGAGGACAAACAAAACAAAGCTGATGTGCTTACTGGTAAAAAATAATAATAATAATAATAATAACAATAAAATAAAGTGTCGACAATGAAATAAGTTGCAGCAGAGACTGGAATAAGGCACCATGTTGTCCATGTCTTCTGGAACATGGGAATCTTCCTGAACTCTGCTAAAAAGGCCGATTCTGTCCTTATTGAACGACACGATCAACACGCTCATTACTTTGGTAGTTTATATGTGAAAGGTAGAGAGCAATATTCAGTATATAAACCATTTCTTCTCTACCCATGTGCAGACAGACACATGCATGCATGCACACACAGTGTGGATTCAGACCCCCACCTTCACTTTCCTGCTTTATAGATTTCATTCTGAATTGATAAGTTTGCCACTTTTGATCATCAATCTACACTCGTGTTTCCCACTGGTGGGCTGTGGCGGCTTTGGAGGTGGGCCACAGCCACCCCTAGACAAATCCCCAGACCCACTCACAGCAATCACAGCTGATCCTGGATGACTTCCCAAAGCCCCCCTGCTGTGACAGTCGTCTTCAATTCACCAAGGAGGAAAAGCATTGACGATTGTGCTTGACTCCTCTAACGCTCTGGTGATCACCCAATGCCAAACAGTCCCTCCAACCCCTCCAAACCGATCAATCCACCATGGAGTAGCACCCCAAATCTCACCCCTCAGATGACTATGCTAAATTCATTGAGGAAGAACAAACACCAATGGTGTATCCCAATAGGAGAATTGTACTCCTCAAAGGTTGATCTTTGACGGCTCATGTTCTTAAACAGCTTCTCATTAAGGTTTAATTTCAGATTCAACTTGGTCACAGATGTTTCTCCTAAACGTCCTTAGGGGAAATAGCTTAAGGCAAAAAGGAGACATGAGGCACAAGTGAGGTAAAAGGAGTCAAAATTGAAAATTTGGTTTGAAAAATGTGTCATTTTTTTGCGAGATCTTTTATTCTAGTCTTCTTTTACCCTTTTCCAAAAATTCACATTTTTTCATTGTGATGCCTTTGGACTGGTGCAAAAGTGGCATTTGAGGGTGGCAAGTGGGGCGATTGTCACAGGCCCTGCTTTTGAGGTCTGCGTGTCCTGTTCGAGCGGATTTGTCAAGTTATATTCTTTAGTATTTATATATTTGAGCTGCTTCTAAGAGGAACCCTTTTAAAATCCCTCTTCAAGGTCAAATTCCATACATGTACGTTCACATTCATGGCCTGAAAAGGATCACTAGTATAATCCCTTCCTCAAATAGGTATAGCCTATTAGTTGCTGGGTTGGCTTCTCCTATCTATAGAAAAAGACATTTCATCCAGATTAGACTATGAAGATGTCATCAACGACTTTTCAAATCAGAAGGCAAGAAACGTGGATTTTTGTCTCTGAACCTGGAAACCGGTAAGAGATCTCATGATGATACCTCTACGCTAATTTCACACAAACATTTTATTTGTAGGCCATAAACATGTCTGAATATTAATGCACAAAAACATGATAACCAGCTGACATAACATCAACATGAGTTATGACTTTGACATCCTGCATATCGAGACTCAGAGTATACTTGTAATCTGGGTACTTTACTAGAAGAGGCCCTGCTAATTTCGCACTGTCGTGGTATTGTCATGAATTATGAATTGCACTTTTTTTAAATAGATTATGTCATTATATTTTGATAAAGTCTGTATGTTATCTTGCAAAAATTTAGCTGAATACTGTAATGACAAAATCCGGTGTATGTTAACATTATTTTTATTAACTTCGCGCTCAAGTTTATACAGTCCACACATACCGGTCACAGCGTTTGACGTAACCGGCCCCGCGTAGGGTTGGTCAGCCCTTGGCCCCACACACCGCTAAGGTCTCCTCTGCCAAGGTGACTAACATCATTTGAGATACAAACAGTTACATTCCTTTTGTTTTTCCAACTGGCAGATGAAGTGACTTTCTCAGAGCCTCATGGTGTCAGTAGTGGGATCTGAACCCACACCCTCAGGGTTTAAAACTCAAAGTCTTAAGAACTTTGCCACACTGCCTGGGTTTTTTTTTTTTTCTAGAAGGAGCTGGATCTAATTGTAGGATGGCAATATAAATTAGAATTATTGAGAAGTGAGGACTTCTGCTTCGTAATCGTAGTGAAGCGTTTTATCACCACAAACAACATGTATTACTGAGCACACAATGCAAATATTTTCAAATTGTAAAAATGAAAATGTCAAGGCAGTACTTGAAAGACCTAAACTCCATAAGCCATAATGACAAAGTGAGAATGTGTTTTCAGAAAGGTTTTTCAAATTAATTAAAAATCAAAAAAGTATTCCGTCCCTTTCCTGTGGTACTCCAAACGGTGCGCAGCTCCATCCTGTTTGTTTTAATTCTCTTTGAGATGTGTCTACAACTTGACTGGAGTCCACCTGTGGCCAACTGAATTGACTGGATACATACAGTATATATACATATATATACACACATATACCCTAATCGCGCATGTGTGACTATATACATATTGTTACGGGCAGCTGGGTGCCATACCCAGCCAGGATGACTATATAGCGCCCTTGCCATAAGAGGACAGCCACCCTGGTTGCTATGGAGGTTCACGGGATCCGAGGGGCCCGTGGCCACTGCCAGGGGGCATTTCTTGGATCCTGAAGCCCTGGAAGCCAGCACAGGAAGTGCGGGCGGAAGAAATTCCAGGGTCACCCAGAGTGCTTCCGGGTGCTCATGCGACACTTCCGCCACACCAGGAAGTGCCGGTGGAAGTTCATCAAAGGGCACCTGGAGCATATCTAGGGATGTATAAAAGGGGCCGCCTTCCAACAGTCGGAGAGCTGGTGTCGGGTGGAGAAAGACAAGGCTTCAGAGAGGGGAGAGAAGGTCAGCCCAAAAAGGGCCATTGTGAGGCTCAGAGAGAAGGGTGATTGGTGCTGGAGCACTGTGTGCGGTGCAGGACTGTTTATGGACTTGTAAATAGTTCAATAAATGTGTGTGGCATTCGACATTTGGTGTCTGTCTGTCTGTCTGTGGTCAGGCTGGCTCTCACTATATATATATATATATATATATATATATATAAACACATACACATACACACACACATATATTTGTAGCTGGAGCTCCACAAATGGAGAGAATGAATCACGTATCATAAAGTAATTTTTATTCCTGAGCTTTCAGCTCCTGCCAGGAGCCATCATCAGAGGATAATGATTAGACATACAAGAATCAAAGGCAATATATAGCAAAATTAGGGGGGAGAGGGTGGTTTGGTAAGTGAGTGTGTGCAAGGGGGGGGGGGGGGGTAATGAGGTGGGGTTAAGAGGGTGTTGGTTGTAGAGTTTTACTTATTATGAGGATGTTCTTCTTCTTAAGTTTGCATATGCTGGGATCATGTCCAAATGTCCAATGTCCAAATATATATATATATATATATATATATATATATATATATATATATATTCATGGCATTCGTAGTCTGAAACACAATCTGATTGTATGGGTGGTTACCTACCAGGTAAAGCATGTGGTTGGTCTGCAAGTCGGCAAACGTCTGTCACGATGCCCTCTCGGTAGCGAGAAGCAGATCATAGAATGTTATATAGTTTTACTGTCAAATAATGCAAAGAGTACGCGACACGTGTTTCGCCCTCATTTGGGCTCATCAGGCGTACACACTCCACTGCATCCCCTCGTGGGGATCGAATCTCGGATTGTTTTTCAGACTACAAATGCTATGAATGTAATTACTCCGATCTCCAGGCTGTCAAATAAATGAACCACACGCCGTGGCGCAGCGTCAAGGGGCTTCGCCTCTTTGCCTCACACATGCACGTTTAGGGGTCAGCCAACGGCCCCGACGGAGAGGTGGGGGTATGAAACAGCATATTAATGCTTTTCTCTCTTCCTCATCAGAAAATCTGAAGGTCCAAAGTTCAACTCAACATGATTACTTTTCTTGAAAATGACCTCCCAACACCAGGAAATAACTCCACTTCTGCATCCCATCCATCATAGCTTACCGTCCTCCCATGATCACTTCCTTTCCAGTCCCCCTCTGATGTCATCATCTCCATCCCAGTCTATTCACATCATCCTCATTTCCTCTGCCTCTGTAGGTCTTCCAGCCATGACTCCATAAAAACTCTGTCTGTTATTTGTTCCATGTCGATTGTCATTTCTATGCATTCTGATTGTCTGAACATCCCACAGTATATGGGGACGGATCCCCAACCCTTAATATACTCTCTTGTGCCTTTATTTCTTCACAATATTATATATATATATATATATATATATATATATATATATATATATATATATATATATATATATATATATATATACACACAGTAGTAAATTTTATTATAGTATATTATATATTATATATATATATATATATACATACAAACATACATGGCGGCACGGTGGCGCAGTGGTAGCGCTGTTGCCTCGCAGTAAGGAGACCTGGGTTCGCTTCCCGGGTCCTCCCTGCGTGGAGTTTGCATGTTCTCCCCGTGTTTTCGTGGCTTTCCTCCGGGCGCCCCGGTTTCCTCCCAAAGTCCAAAGACATGCAGGTTAGGTGGATTGGCGATTCTAAATTGTCCTTAGTGTGTGCTTGGTGTGTGGGTGTGTTTGTGTGTGTCCTGCGGTGGGTTGGCACCCTACCCGGGATTGGTTCCTGCCTTGTGCCCTGTGTTGACTGGGATTGGCTCCAGCAGACCCCCGTGACCCTGTGTTCGGATTCAGCGGGTTGGAAAATGGATGGATATATATTATATATATATTATATATATATATATATATATATATATATATATATATGTATATATATATATATATATATATATATATATATATATATATATATATACACACACAAACACACAGTAGAGTCTCGCTTATCCGACATAAACGAGCCGGCAGAACGTCGGATAATGGGGGTGTTAAGAAAAATCCTATTAAACGTCAACCTATGTTATAATTTTATACATTACGAACCTAATAATCATGTTTTACAACAAAACAACAGAAAAAATTAACTGAAAAAATGAACTTAGCAACAAAAAAGAGACTACACTCACACTCTCAACTTGCAGTTCTTGTTGCCGATTGATGCGTTTTTTCTGGGTTTTTTTTGCGTTGGGACGTTGGATAATACGGAATGTCAGATAAGTGAAGGTTGGATAAGCGAGACTCTACTATGTGTATATATATAAAATCCTAAGCCTAAAAGTGCAACATTTTTATGTGACTTTTTATGTCACGTTTTTTGTCACCCTTTAAATCGGGCTTATTTTAAAACCTACATAAAAATATGTTGGGTATCATTCTTTTCAGAATTTATTGAACTTTAAGGTGATGTTGTTAGATTTTCAGATTCTTATTCTGTTTTTAAATTATAAACTAAAAAGTATCAAGAACTCACATCCTGTAAGACGAGACTTTGTGCCAAGAGATTTAACCAGGCCCGGGGCCAGAAATAAAACACAAAGAGTAGGACAGCTGCTGTACAGGCTTTTAAATGTTTGAAGCGTCGCACAAGATACAGATCATACAGCACGGCAGCAGTTGATCGAGCAAAGAGGAGGTTAAAAAAAAAACAATTGTTTCCCATTGTATCACCTTTTAAGAGGGGGTTTTGGAGGAGCGACTGCGTCTCCTTGGGGTACGTTTAGCCCCCCTCTTCACAACACGAGCGGCAGAGACGCGAAGTGGCTGGTGCGTAGTGCAGGCCGTGGGGGTTGGTGAGTAAAGCGAGTGGAGGGGGAACGCATATCTCATATATATATATATATATATATATATATATATATATATATATATATATACACACACACACATATACACAAGAGATTCAGTTTTAATTTTTTAAAAATGTGTAAACCTTTCTGAAGATGTGTTTTCACTTCATAAGTATGGTTTATCAAGTCTAGATTGATGGGAAAAATGGTAAACGTATCCATTTAAAATGAAATCTACAACACAATAAAGTTGTGAAGGGGCCTGAACACGTTTTAAACCCACTGGGTATACTTCACAATAAAAGTGGATATGCCTTATTTGTTATTGGAGGAATAAAGGAAGAGGAGACAAGCTAAACGTAGCTCATAATTCCGCGTGTCTCTTGCGTTAGCAGCTTTACACCCAAACCATAAATTGAAGGACGTTTCAAAGAGTAAACTCAAAGAGCCCCTCTTACCCTCATCAGTGTTTCTGTTTTAATTCGCTTGCCCTTACCCTTACGCTGACGCCAGCAGCCCTTCCTCTTCACCGACTCATTGACCCCATGCTCTTGCACACTTTGGACGATTTAATCCAAAGGTGTGCCAGATGAGGAAAGCCCATCTGAGTGCATCACAGACACAACTTGCTAATGCTCTGCCCCTCCCCACAATGCACAGCATGGCCACATGTGCCCGACAAGCAGCCCCAGAACATGTCGATACTTACTGTCACCTGCAACTGCTGATCCAGCCAGCCAGAAGAGGAGCCCAAAAATAACATGAAAGAGAAGAGCGCATCTTGTTAGAGATTCGGCACAGACCACCCAGTCTAGCAGGGCATCTTCAGGAAACACCTTGGGGGCCAAACTGAAGGGCTACTAAAAACACTTCAGGGAATAACGCATTTCTTTTGCTGCAAACTCAAGTTTAAAACCCATTTCTGTGAGATTAGACATCAGTCTAATAGTATTCTGGGACATTTAAGATATTAATGAGGCAGATTCCTAAATTTGAAACCTGCTGTGGATGAAGCCAATACTTAGGCGTTGGGGGCTGGCTGGTTTAGGGTCAAGTTATTTTGGACAGACCAGTGTGGAGCCCCTGGCCTGCTTTTGTAGCCTTTTTTGCAGGCCTCAAGCCCTTTTTTTTTATTGTTCTGACTCCTGTTCGTGACACCATTATTATTCATTCAAGCAAGAATTTGAAAAATCATACCACAGGAATAATAAGTTAAATCTTTTAATCACGTTACAGTTAAGGTTTGGTGTACATTAGAGGGCTATTGTTGCCCCATTCAGGAAAGATGGGAGACATTTTGTGTCTCCATTTGTTGGTGGTTTTCATGAACAGGATATGGAAGAGTCAGGACTACTACGATCATATGAAGAGCAATGAAAGTTATCATTGAAAATGTCTCAACAAGAAATGAACGCCCTTTCTTAACTATCCCTAAGCAAAATGTTTGTTTTATACCTCTATTCATATTTTTATCCAACAAGATATGTGAGCAACCATCTTTTGTGTAATGCAGTTGTTCTTTCACAGGTAGAGATTGTAGGCCACAAGCGATCAGGAGATAAAAATAAAACCAATACACTGGTGAGGTTTGAAATCATGCAGATTAATGTACATCCGACTAAAACCAAAATGAAAACCAAAACTTGAAGTCAAAAGATTCCTTCTTAAACTTCAGCGAATGAAAGATCAAAGAGGCAACACATTGACAAAAGATTTGTGTGAGGTTTATCGCAGACTTACAGTCATATGAAAAAGTTTGGGAAGCCCTCTCAGCCTGCATCATAATTAACTCTACTTTCAACAAAGAAGATACCAGTGGTATGTCTTTCATTTCGTAGGAACATCGGAGTCCTGGGGTGTTTTCTGAACAAAGATTTTTAGTGAAGCAGAATTTAGTTGTATGAAATTAAAAATCAAATGTGAAAAACTGGCTGTGCACAAATGTGGGACCCTTATAATTTTGCTGATTTGAATGCCTGTCACTGCTCAATGCTGATTACTTACAACACCAAATTGGTTGGATGAGCTCATTAAGCCTTGGACTTCATAGACCGGTGTGTCCATCATGAGATATAAAGGTATTTAAGGTGGTCAGTTACAAGTTGTGTTTCCTTCCCTTTGACTCTCCTCTGAAGAGTGACAGCATGGGATCCTCAAAGCAACTCTCCAAAGATCTGAAAACAAAGATTGTTGAGTCTCATGGTTTAGGGGAAGGCTACAAAAAGCCATCTCAGAGGTTTAAACTGTCAGTTTCAACTGTAAGGAATGGAATCAGGAAATGGAAGGCCACAGGCACAGTTACTGTTAAACCCAGCAGGTCTGGCAGGCCAAGAAAAATACAGGAGTGGCATATGAGCAGGATTGTGAGAATGGTGACAGACAACCCACAGATCACCTCCAAAGACCTGCAAGAACATCTGGCTGCAGATGGTGTATCTGTACATCGTTCTACAATTTGCACCAAGAACATCTGTATGGCAGGGTGACGAGAAAGAAGCCCTTTCTGCACTCACACCACAAACAGAGTCATTTGTTGTACGCCAATGCTCATTTAGACAAGACAGATTCATTTTGGAACAAAGTGCTTTGGACTAAGGAGACAAAAATTGAGTTATTTGCTCAGAACAAAAAGAGCTTTGCGTGGCGGAAGAAGAACACCGTATTCCAAGAAAAACACCTGCTACCTACTGTCAAATTTGGTGGAGGTTCCATCAGGCTGTGGGGCTGTGTGGCTAGTTCAGGGACTGGGGCCCTTGTTCAAGTCGAGGGTCGGATGAATTCAACCCAATATCAACAAATTCTTCAGGATAATGTTCAAGCATCAGTCACAAAGTTGAAGTTACGCAGGGGTTGGATATTCCAACAAGACAATGACCCAAAGGCAGAGGGAGAAGTACAATATTCTGGAATGGCCGTCACAGTCCCCTGACTTGAATATCATCGAAAATCGATGGGATGATTTGAAGCAAGCTGTCCATGATCGGCAGCCATCAAATTGAACTGAACTGGAGAGATTTTGTATGAAGAATTGTCAGAAATACCTCCATCCAGAATCCAGACACTCATCACAGGCTATAGGAGGACAGCGTCTAGAGGCTGTTAGATTTACAAAAGGAGGCTCAACTAAGTATTGATGTCATATCTCTGTTGGGGTACCCACATTTATGCACCTGTCTAATTTTGTTATGATTCATATTGCATATTTTCTGTTAATCCAATAAACTTAATGTCACTGCTGAAATCCTACTGTTTCCATAAGGCATGTCAGATATTAAAAGGAAGTTGCTACTTTGAAATCTCAGCAAATGAGAAACAAAAATCCAAAGAATTAAGAGGGGTTCCCAAACTTTCTCATGACTGTATATAGTGCTGACAATGACATCATGCAATGTGTCTTACAAGAGAAATGATGTGGCAATGGACGACTGCACAATGAAGACGGCCATAATGAAAACAAAAGGGGTGTCATCAAACAACCTAGAAATATAAAATGCTAAGCTCTGTCCATCTGTCACGTGTCAACTTGTGAAGTTCCTTTTTGTTTTGTTCAAACACCCTGTGTGGTGAACCTAAGATTTCAAATTTGGATTCATCAGACCACACCACTTTTCCTCCAGTCTGCAGTAGACAACAGCTGGCATTTCAAGGCCCTGTTTTGTCCTCTAAGAAATGGCTTTCTTCTTGGCACTCGCCCTGTCAGACCTGCAGCACAAAGTCACAGTATAAACTGACAGTTGGTTTTTTTGACACCTGCACTGTTAAGCTGTGCTTGAAACTGTTGTGCTGTGGGGCACCTGTGATCATGTGACCTGGTGACCCTCAGACACTTGTGTTCTGATTGGCTTGTGACTTCGTCTCGGCCAGATCTCTTTCTATTGAGTTTCCTCCTCTTTCCAGTTGCCTTTAGACACCACTGGACTCACCGGCAATTTGTTTTTTTCTGCAACTTTTCTAAATGAAAGAGCGTTGTTACCACTTAGAAGTGTAGGCCTGCCTCATTTCATTTGTGAATTGCCATTTTCTTGTCATTATCACTGGAATATTGTCCATATGGCACTTCAGAGGGTGTAGTAACACAGCAGTCTGTTCCAACTCTGCTTTAAGACACACAGAGGGTTTTTTTAAGTAATCAGCAGAAGTTGGGACACCTGAGCAAATTGTTTGCTTCAACTTGCAAGGCTTCATTTCCTTTAATTGCTGCACTACATCTGTAGGTTGTCACCTATTAGTTGTTCCCTAAAGAAGGCCCACTTGTAATACTCTGATATTTGTTGTAACTATAAATATAAATTGTAAATATAAACCTCTAGCAGTTTAGTGCTTATCTTTTTACCATTTTAGATCATTCATTGCATTTCAATCAATTACATTTGAAGAAAAACTCGAAAAACAGAGGTGTTGTAAAACGTTTGACCAGTAGTGTACGCGTAAACTTAGGAATGCAACAGCAGAGATAGCAGAATATAAAACCAGTAACTAACACATTAAAGAAATCATTTTGTTTTACTCATCTGCAGCATTGTTATATTTAAATCTATTTACGTGTTTGTTTTTATGGAAAATCACTTGGCATTAATAAAAAATGTTCCAAATGCAATAATTAAATACAGTATATGAATTATGATCACGTCTTACAGGATGCTGTGCTGTTTTGGTAATCTATGTCATGACTTTTCTTATCGTAGTTATGTTTGTTAGCCCGACGTGTGCCCATTCCTCCAAGAAAACACCCAGGATTACAGTTAGATAAAAGGAAAAACTCACTTAGTTGGGGTGTGCTGTGATGTGATATTTTGCATATACTGTAAGTTGATAAATATTTTGTATGTCTTTATTTGTAACTTGGGCAAAACTAAGTCAGGAAAGTGAATTTTACGGCAGAGTTGGGAGAAGTGCCTGAAACAAGTTTGGTAAATGTTTCTCTGACGTCTTTCAACTCCCACACAAAGCCAGGCTGCCTGACTGCCAAGCTTTACCTTAAACATATGCTTTTGGGGGATGCCAGGTGTTAAGATGTTCTTTGCCCCATTGGTCTGAAGTATGGCTGTTTGGAACTGGCTTGTATCAAAAGCTTTTAGATAGATAGATAGACAGATAGATACTTTTAAGTACCATGACGCACTATTGGCTGTAGGGGATGGACAGAAAGCCCATAGATTTGCTTGCTTTATCTCACCCTCTCTCTCTCTTACCAACATCTGATGAAGGAGCATCTCAGACACCATGAACTGAAAAGGACAACACAATGAAGAGCACAGCTCGGCAGCCATATTGAGACAGGCATGCGGCCTGTTCTGAAGAAAGCTGACCACAAATGAGAACTTAACTCAGTGGTTCTCAATCTGTGGGGTGGGCCCCACTAAGGGGGGCACGAAGTAACAAAAAGGGGGGTGTGAAGATGTGAAAAAAGAATACAAGAATTGAAAATATGAAAAATACATCTATTGAAAACAAAACAAATTAATTTAAACTACATTCTGATACTAGAAAAATAAATATAGAGTTAGATAAATGTCGATAAAAGTTAAATAGGTATAATAAAATATGCATCTATGATATATCATTAATTTAAAAAGAACAAATTGGTATTAGTGGACTCCTTTCAAAAAAACGTTAGGGGGGGCACGATTAAAACTGTTATGAAAACTCGGGTCGCAAATACTTAAAGGTTGAGAAACGCTGCCTTAACTAGAGAAATTTTAAGTAACTAGCAAGTCTGTGTGCCGCCTGAACTACACATCAGCATTTATCAGGTTGTATGTTTGCCAATATTCAATTGTACTTTGCATCTCTTATATATATATTTCTCTTCTGGTTCGTCCTGTTTCCACTTCAAAACCGGTCCTGCCCACACGCAGCTGACATGGCATTCCTCGATTCCTATTCGTCCTCTTCAATGTCATGCACTATACTGACCTGCTGAGCGTAATACATCCAACAAGTACTCGAGGTGCTACCACAACGGTAAAGTAGCTTTACCACCTTTGCGGGAGCCACCTGTGTCTTTACAACAGCTTCTTACACAGCAAACATCAGAAGCTAAAAATGATCGTGAACACATTTGAGAATACAACTCTTCTCTAGCGTTTGCTTCCATGGGTGCACAGATAACTCAACCTCCTGGCCACAGACCACACTGTTTTAAAATACACGGGCAAATTTATCACCAAATCTCTCCACTATATGCTAATACTTTTACAGTGGTGTGAAAAACTATTTGCCCCCTTCCTGATTTCTTATTCTTTTGCATGTTTGTCACACAAAATGTTTCTGATCATCAAACACATTTAACCATTAGTCAAATATAACACAAGTAAACACAAAATGCAGTTTTTCAATGATGGTGTTTATTATTTAGGGAGAAAAAAAATCCAAACCTACATGGCCCTGTGTGAAAAAGTAATTGCCCCCTTGTTAAAAAATAACCTAACTGTGGTGTCACACCTGAGTTCAATTTCCGTAGCCAGGCCTGATTATTGCCACACCTGTTTCAATCAAGAAATCACTTAAATAGGAGCTGCCTGACACAGAGAAGTAGACCAAAAGCACCTCAAAAGCTAGACATCATGCCAAGATCCAAAGAAATTCAGGAACAAATGAGAACAGAAGTAATTGAGATCTATCAGTCTGGTAAAGGTTATAAAGCCATTTCTAAAGCTTTGGGACTCCAGCGAACCACAGTGAGAGCCATTATCCACAAATGGCAAAAACATGGAACAGTGGTGAACCTTCCCAGGAGTGGCCGGCCGACCAAAATTACCCCAAGAGCGCAGAGACGACTCATCCGAGAGGTCACAAAAGACCCCAGGACAACGTCTAAAGAACTGCAGGCCTCACTTGCCTCAATTAAGGTCAGTGTTCACGACTCCACCATAAGAAAGAGACTGGGCAAAAACGGCCTGCATGGCAGATTTCCAAGACGCAAACCACTGTTAAGCAAAAAGAACATTAGGGCTCGTCTTAATTTTGCTAAGAAACATCTCAATGATTGCCAAGACTTTTGGGAAAATACCTTGTGGACTGATGAGACAAAAGTTGAACTTTTTGGAAGGCAAATGTCCCGTTACATCTGGCGTAAAAGGAACACAGCATTTCAGAAAAAGAACATCATACCAACAGTAAAATATGGTGGTGGTAGTGTGATGGTCTGGGGTTGTTTTGCTGCTTCAGGACCTGGAAGGCTTGCTGTGATAGATGGAACCATGAATTCTACTGTCTACCAAAAAATCCTGAAGGAGAATGTCCGGCCATCTGTTCGTCAACTCAAGCTGAAGCGATCTTGGGTGCTGCAACAGGACAATGACCCAAAACACACCAGCAAATCCACCTCTGAATGGCTGAAGTAAAACAAAATGAAGACTTTGGAGTGGCCTAGTCAAAGTCCTGACCTGAATCCAATTGAGATGCTATGGCATGACCTTAAAAAGGCGGTTCATGCTAGAAAACCCTCAAATAAAGCTGAATTACAACAATTTTGCAAAGATGAGTGGGCCAAAATTCCTCCAGAGCGCTGTAAAAGACTCATTGCAAGTTATCGCAAACGCTTGATTGCAGTTATTGCTGCTAAGGGTGGCCCAACCAGTTATTAGGTTCAGGGGGCAATTACTTTTTCACACAGGGCCATGTAGGTTTGGATTTTTTTTTCTCCCTAAATAATAAAAACCACCATTTACAAACTGCATTTTGTGTTTACTTGTGTTATATTTGACTAATGGTTAAATGTGTTTGATGATCAGAAACATTTTGTGTGACAAACATGCAAAAGAATAAGAAATCAGGAAGGGGGCAAATAGTTTTTCACACCACTGTATCTCTCCAGGATATGAACAGTTGTATGTTTTTGACACAGCACAAGCTACTGAAGTACGCTTACAAAATAAAGCAAACTCTGCATGCAGCGAAAATGTACTTCTCCAGCTAGATTCCATGCTCAGAACCATCAACCCCGCTCAGTCCAATCCAACAGCATCTGTACGAATAGTTTTCAAGGAAAACCCTGGGCAGGATTTACGACAATACAATGCCCCGACATTGCAGCAATTTTCGTCGGAGAAGATGGCAAAACGCCTGCCGAAAGGAACATTTGCATCTATCCCATACGCAACTCCTGTAAACAGATTTCCACGCTCAATATGAATTGCGATCCTATGGTTTACCCACTTTTATTCCCTTACGGAAACATTGGCTGGCACAAAGATTTACATGTTCCCGATAAAAGAACCGGCAAGTGAATAAGGCTTACTCAATGCCAATTTTGCGCGTACAGATTAGCAATGAGGAATACATTTAGTATTTTGCACTCCAGCGGCAAACTATTCCAACAGTACGTCGTAGATCCATCCATCCATCCTCTTCCGCTTATCTGAGGTCGAGTCGCGGGGGCAGCAGCTTGAGCAGAGATGCCCAGACTTCCCTCTCCCCGGCCACTTCTTCTAGCTCTTCCGGGAGAATCCCAAGGCGTTCCCAGGCCAGTCGAGAGACATAGTCCCTCCAGCGTGTCCTGGGTCTTCCCCGGGGCCTCCTCCCGGTTAGACGTGCCCGGAACACCTCACCAGGAAGGCATCCAGGAGGCATCCTGATCGGATGCCCGAGCCACCTCATCTGACTCCTCTCGATGCGGAGGAGCAGCGGCTCTACTCTGAGCCCCTCCCGGATGACTGAGCTTCTCACCCTATCTTTAAGGGAGAGCCCAGACACCCTGCGGAGGAAACTCATTTCAGCCGCTTGTATTCGCAATCTCGTTCTTTCGGTCACTACCCATAGCTTATGACCATAGGTGAGGGTAGGAACATAGATCGACTGGTAAATTGAGAGCTTTGCCTTACGGCTCAGCTCCTTTTTCACCACAACAGACCGATGCAGAGCCCGCATCACTGCGGACGCCGCACCGATCCGCCTGTCGATCTCATGCTCCATTCTTCCCTCACTCGTGAACAAGACCCCAAGATACTTGAACTCCTCCACTTGGGGCAGGATCTCGCTCCCAACCCTGAGAGGGCACTCCACCCTTTTCCGGCTGAGGACCATGGTCTCGGATTTGGAGGTGCTGATTCTCATCCCAGCCACTTCACACTCAGCTGCGAACCGATCCAGAGAGAGCTGAAGATCACGGCCTGATGAAGCAACCAGGACAACATCATCTGCAAAAAGCAGTGACCCAATCCTGAGTCCACAAAGCCGGACCCCTTCAACACCCTGGCTGCGCCTAGAAATTCTGTCCATAAAAGTTATGAACAGAATCAGTGACAAAGGGCAGCCGTGGCGGAGTCCAACTCTCACTGGAAACGGGTTCGACTTACTGCCGGCAATGCGGACCAAGCTCTGACACCGGTTGTACAGGGACCGAACAGCCCTTATCAGGGGGTCCGATACTCCATACTCTCGAAGTACCCCCCACAGGATTCCCCGAGGGACACGGTCGAATGCCTTTTCCAAGTCCACAAAACACATGTAGACTGGTTGGGCGAACTCCCATGCACCCTCCAGGACCCTGCTAAGGGTGTAGAGCTGGTCCACTGTTTCACGACCAGGACGAAAATCACACTGTTCCTCCTGAATCCGAGGTTCGACTATGTTAAAACAGAGGGCGCACGTCTCAACGATTTCAGATTACATCAACAAGATCTGTGTGTGGAACAATACAAAGGACTATCAGACGCACTGCAGGCAAACACTGAAAATAGCAACATACGTGTAGGCAAAATGATCATTTTACCGTCCACATTTCCAGGAAGTCCAAGATACATGCAACAAAACTACCAGGATGCCATGGCCATAGTATGTAAATTTGGAAAGCCTGATTTATTTATCACTTTCACATGTAATCCTACTTGGCAGGAAATTCTACATGCACACTGCGTCTTTCAAGAAGTATTTATTTCTACTTGATTTCTGAATTCCTTTCTCACCGTTTTCTGTTCCCATTCATACACCGCCGTATGCTATGGCTGGCGTCGGCTAATATTGTTATTATTTATTAATATTATCAATAATACATTATTTAAATTATAAATATTTAATTAATTAATTCATTAATTATAAATTTTTTTTTACACCTAATTGCCTGAGGTTATAGATGTAAGAGGGAAGATGGGGAGAAGTTATATACTATAATACCTTATAAACAGTGGTAAGTCTGGGAGATTTGAGGCATTCTGACAAAGGCTACATATTAATAATACAGAAGGGGAAAGTAGAGTAAAATTATACTCTACCAAGACAAAACAGGGTGTGAATTCTAAATTGATTATTTTCAGTTTTCAGGGTTTTTTTTTTTAACTTTGATTTCTTGGTTACTATTTCAACCTTGGGTGAAAGTAGAACTGGCTCTCTGGGGCTGAGCCTTTGCTTTGACTCCCATCATTGCTAAACACACATTGTAAGAAGTGACTGGTTAGGCAGATGACTCAGAGAAGCTATGAAAGTTTGTGGTACCACCCTGGTAGGCCCGTTTAATTCTCTCGAGGCTTCATTTTTTTGTCTTATCAGACTCCTTTTTAATCGCCCAGATTGTGAAAAACATCAAAACCAACAAAACGTTTTTTCAGCGGCACTCTCATTCCCACTTTCCTCTGACTGCTCAAAGTCAGCAGAGAATCCGAGTCATCAACACTACACAACACGTCTCTGGCAGGAGATTTCTTTTGACCATTTGACATCGTGCTGTAATGTACACATCTTTCTCACATGGGCTTTGCTGCCATCTAGCGGATAAAAACTGTATAATACAGTCTAGGTAATTTTCTTGGCGGTTAGCCTTCAATTCTTTATGTGTCAACTGTTGTCGACGCCCGCCTTGAAAGTGCTAATAAAAACTGGAAAGAGACTGAACCTGCTCCATCGTAAAAAGGATTAAATGGTTCATTTCTCTGGCAGTGGTTCAAAGTAGCAGCTCTGTCCTCTGGAATAGTCAGATTGGCATCTGATGCCACTTTCCAGGGATGAGGCAGCTTTACATTCAAGGGACTCGAAGGGGCGGGGATTCTTGTATGGGGTGGAGTTTCTAGGGCAGTGGGCGGGGACAGTCGTCACTTTTGTGTACTTTTTCTTGGCTGCAAAGGAGGAAGGAGCAGGATGTTGATGGAGAAGTTTAAAGAGGGCCAGAAGGAGTTGCATTGCGTCTTTGTGGACCTGGAGAAAGCAAATGACAGGGTGCCTCGACAGGAGCTGTGGTATTGTATGAGGAAGTCGGGAGTGGCAAAGAAGTACGTAAGAGTTGTACAGGATATGTACAAGGGAAGTGTGACAGTGGTGAGGTCTGTGGTAGGAGTGACGGAGGTGGGATTACATCAGGGATCGGCTCTGAGCCCTTTCTTATTTGCAATGGTGATGGACAGGTTGACATACGAGATTAGACAGGAGTCCCCATGGACTATGATGTTTGCTGATGACATTGTGATCTGTAGCGATAGTAGAGAGCAGGTTGAGGAGAACCTGGAGAGGTGGAGATCTGCTCTAGAGAAGAGAGGAATGAAGGTCAGTAGGACCACCAAGACAGAATACATGTGTGTGAATGAGAGGGAGGTCAGTGGAATGGTGAGGATGAGGGGAGTAGAGTTAGTGAAGGTGGATGAGTTTAAATACTTGGGATCAACAGTACAGAGTAATGGGGATTGTGGAAGAGAGGTGAAAAAGAGAGTGCAGGAAGGGTGGAGAAGAGTGTCAGGAGTGATTTGTGACAGACGAGTATCAGCAAGAGTGAAAGGGAAGGTCTACAGGACGGTAGTGAGACCAGCTATGTTATATGGGTGGGAGATGGTGGCACTGACCAGAAAGCAGGAGACAGAGCTGGAGGTAGCAGAGTTAAAGATGCTAAGATTTGCATTGGGTGTGATGAGGATGGACAGGATTAGAAATGAGGACATTAGATGGTCAGCTCAAGTTGGATGGTTGGGAGACAAAGTCAGAGAAGTGAGATTGCATTGGTTTGGTCATGTGCAGGGGAGAGATGCTGGGTATATTGGGAGATGGATGCTAAGGATAGAGCTGCTACACAACAGGAGAAGAGGAAGGCCTAAGAGAAGATTTATGGATGTGGTGAGAGAGGACATGCAGGTGATGGGTGTAACAGAACAAGATGCAGATGACAGAAAGATATGGAAGAAGATGATCCACTGTGGTAATCCCTAACAGGAGCTGCTGAAAGAAAAAGAAGAAGAAGAAGAGGAGGAAGGAGCAGATAAGCCAACGTCAGCGCCCTCTCTTGTTCCAGGGTGATATTTCATACTTTGTCAGAGTCAGGAAGATGTTTTTCCTTGCGGTGCCACAAGAGGAACAGTATAAGTTCTTACATTTCTCACAGTGTAAAGATGGTTGAGCTCAATCCAAAAACCTTTTTGATAAATACAGCTCAATAATCTCTGTGCAGAGCAGCTTGAGAAACATCTGAGGCGCTCTGAAATTCATAAAAGTGATGATAGTGACTGTGTAGACCTCTAAACTCCATGCTATTTTGCCATTAAATTGCAGAGGCTCATCAAAAGATAAGATGTGGTCAAAATGTAGAAAAAAGTCATAAAAACAGGAGATGGTAAGCGCAGGCAACCTAAGCCGAAAAGCAAAGCAAAAATCGAAGTCAAAAAGTTTAGATAACAAGATCAATACTAGGAATTTCAAGATGACTGATGCAAACAAAACCATCAAGAGAATCAAAAGTCTTTGCTGAAAATTCAGCCAGAAGGCTTTAAATAAAAGAACAAAGTTCAAAAAGTCTTTTGGAATCCACAAACTCGGCAAATAAGTACCTAAAATAATAATAATAATAATTCATTTTATTTATATAGTACCTTTTTCAGAAAACCTTTAAAACCCGTCAGGTCCTTACCAATGGACCACACACCTTTCCTAACATAAACCCAGAGCTGTCCTAACAATGGGATGACCAAAATGTCAGCAAAAACAAAATAATTTACAACAACAAAAGTCAGCTTACATTCATTCAAAACACCAATAAGAGATTTAAGATTTCGGGCTCCAGAAACCCCTAAAACAAGAGCTGAGCCTTGTAGATCAACATAGAAAAACAAATCAAAAAACAAATTTTAATGAACCCATTCACAACATTTCATGCATTACTCCAACGGCCAGCTCTTCAAGTAAAGCACAATGCAAATTATTGTTGTGTAAATCACGAAGTAGCAACCAAAGTACTTTGTGTTGGCTGATGTGAGCACCAAAATGGAGACTGACATCCCGATGAAGATGGATGGCAATTCTGGGACTGGACAGGACTACATAATAGAAGGATATGGATGGATATGCATCCTGTCTGAGAAAAGTCCCAACAGCAAACCTGGCTGGGAAGGCCATAATGGAAGGACTGGCCAGGTTCCTGGGGCCGTATAGTCCTCCTGTACACAAGGTGGCAGCATCCCTCTGGTGGAACTCCCATTTGTACACCTGCTGGGCATATTGGGAGTTGTAGTCCTGATGGGCTGCCCTGCTGGAGTACTTGGTTGCCGCCAGGGGGAGCTGCAGGGCAATACTACTGCTCTTTTGGGGGGCTGGACATGCTTCTGGTGTGCAGTGCTGTGTTACCAGAAGTATTCCCAAGTCTGTCATAAAAGTCTGTCAGCAGGTCAGAGTCGGTAGACAGTGGACAACACTCACAGACGAGAAGGAGACGGAAGTGCAGTTTTGAATATTATACCGTTGTGGATCGGAAGGTCAGTCAGTCAGTCAGCCAGTTAGTCAGTCATTGGCCAACCCGCTATATCCTAACACAGGGTCACGGGGGTCTGCTGGAGCCAATCCCAGCCAGCACAGGGCACAAGGCAGGAACAAATCCCTGACAGGGTGCCAGCCCACCGCAGCCCTCTGAAGGTGATTTGGTGAAATGAATAACTCTCATTAACTTTGATTCTTTGTTCAGTTAATTTGTGTCTGGTGACTGGAGGTCAGAGGTGCCCTCTAGTGGCCATGCTGGGTATAAATAAATGGAGAAGAAACCATCCATCCATTATCCAACCTGCTATATCCTAACTACAGGGTCACAGGGGTCTGCTGGAGCCAATCCCAGCCAACACAGGGCGCAAGGCAGGAAACAAACCCCGGGCAGGGCACCAGCCCACCACAGGAGAAGAAACCATCTTTTGGAAATTCAACATGGCTAAACTCAACTCACAATAAGACAAAAAGACAAAAGCTGCAAGATCCATTGTGCAAGACAACAGCAAATAAATTAAGAAGAAAGCACCGTATGTACCTTCTGCTCTGGCCACTACAAAACTTGGTGTGTGCTGTGTGTGATACCCTCACCCCAGCGTCCTCCTGCTGCCTGATGGGAATTGAACTCCCGCATCGGTGCTGTTTTTTCAGATGCCCCCATCCTATTATAACCCCTTTACCCGAAGTGACTTACAGCCCATATTTTAACATGGACTAATGGCAAGGCACGTGCAAAATTTCATGACAGTCATTGCCGTAACGTTTTCATGATTAGCAAGCAATCAACAGGACGTCCAAACGGAAATGGTTTTTGATTTTATTTATGTACAGTGCCTTTCAAAAGTATTACCCTTGGCCTAAAGTATTGTTTGCGTCATAACTAAAAATATTTTGCACCTTCAAAATGGTGGGCATGTTGTGTCAATCAATCAAATGATGCTAACTTCCCCCCCGAAATTCCATTGTAATTCCAGATTGTATTGTGACAAAACATGACAAACATTGAGGGGGTGAATACTTTTGCACAGCAGTGTACTTGTGCCATCTACTCGGCTAAAATCAGATTACACTTGTTAATGTCCTACAAATACAAATTAACTTTGTCATTGGCTCGATTAACTCACATTTAGTCGATGTGTCTGTAGGTTGGTTCAGGATGGCAGCAAGAGGCTGGGGTGGTGGGGCCAGAGATCTTGTCCGTGGACTTCAGAGCTGCCCCTTGGTGTTGCTGCTGGTGTGCAGTGCTTTTAATCCTCCAAACAGAACATTATCAGTTTCTGTCAAACAGTTACACTTTTGTCTTATCCATCCACTGAACATTGGCGATTTGTGCCAGACAGTGACGGTTACTGATCCATCCCTCCATATTTTAAATGGTCAATCCATGTAAGACACGGCTGCAGTGCTCCACCTCACGTAGTACCTTTCATGTCTGCCTGTGCCTGTGTTCTAGTTTGTATTTTTCAGAGAACCATTCTTCTTCAGCTACACGTGCTCTGTTATGTGTAGCGTCTTCCTTATCTTATCTTTCGTGTACTACATTCTGACCTCACGCTCCGCTCCTTTGGTGGACTGCACTGATAGCTGAGTGCTACATGGTGGTGCTTCTGCGTGAAAGCTGATTGATATACGGCGCTTGCGTCAAAGAGCTTCATTTTTGGGTAGCACCAATGGGCCTGGGCAGAACAGCTTTGTCTTCACCCTTTATAAGGTCTTTAGTTGTTGTTGTTTTCAGCTGCCCAGGTTGTGCATTCAGAGTGTGGACACACAGACGGACACAGAAACACTTATCTTTTTTATTAAGGTGATTGCTTGCCAGTTCATAAGCACAGGTTGTGCCCAGTTACTGGAATGTATTTTGTAATCTATGTAGAAATAAAATGCACAGCATTTATCATTCCAACAGATGGCCCATCAGAAACATTTGAGGTAATAAAATGCATTAGTATACAGTCATATGAAAAGTTTGGGAACCCCTCTTAATTCTTTGGATTTTTGTTTCTCATTGGCTGAGCTTTCAAAGTAGGAACTTCCTTTTAATATCTGACATGCCTTATGGAAACAGTAGGATCTCAGCAGTGACATTAAGTTTATTGGATTAACAGAAAATATGCAATATGCATCATAACAAAATTAGACAGGTGCATAAATGTGGGTACCCAACAGAGATATGACAGCAATACTTAGTTGAGCCTCCTTTTGCCAATCTAACAGCCTCTAGACGCTGTCCTCCTATAGCCTGTGATGAGTGTCTGGATTCTGGATGGAGGTATTGTTGACCATTCTTCATACAAAATCTCTCCAGTTCAGTTAAAGTTGATGGCTGCCGAGCCTGGACAACCTGCTTCAAATCATCCCATAGATTTTCGATGATATTCAAGTCAGGGGACTGTGACGGCCATTCCAGAACATTGTACTTCTCCCTCTGCATGAATGCCTTTGTAGATTTCCAACTGTGTTTTGGGTCATTGGCTTGTTGGAATATCCAACCCCTGCATAACTTCAAATTTGTGACTGATGCTTGAACATTATCCTGAAGAGTTTGTTGATATTGGGTTGAATTCATCCGACCCTCGACTTTAACAAGGGTCCCAGTCCCTGAACTAGCCACACAGCCCCACAGCATGATGGAACCTCCACCAAATTTGACAGTAGGTAGCAGGTGTTTTTCTTGGAATGCGGTGTTCTTCTTCTGCCATGCAAAGCGCTTTTTGTTTTGACCAAATAACTCAATTTTTGTCTCATCAGTCCAAAGCACTTTGTTCCCAAATGAATCTGGCTTGTCTAAATGAGCATTGGCATACAACAAGCGACTCTGTTTGTGGTGTGAGTGCAGAAAGGGCTTCTTTCTCATCACCCTGCCATACAGATGTTTTGTGCAAATTGCGCTGAATTGTAAAACGATGTACAGATACACCATCTGCAGCCAGATGTTCTTGCAGGTCTTTGGAGGTGATCTGTGGGTTGTCTGTCACCATTCTCACAATCCTGCCCATATGCTGCTCTTGTATTTTTCTTGGCCTGCCAGACCTGCTGGGTTTAACAGCAACTGTGCCTGTGGCCTTCCATTTCCTGATTCCATTCCTTACAGTTGAAACTGACAGTTTAAACCTCTGAGATGGCTTTTTGTAGCCTTCCCCTAAACCAGGAGACTCAACAATCTTTGTTTTCAGATCTTTTGAGAGTTGCTTTGAGAATCCCATGCTGTCACTCTTCACAGGAGAGTCAAAGGGAAGGAAGCAGAACTTGTAATTGACCCCCTTAAATACCTTTATATCTCATGATTGGACACACCAGTCTATGAAGTTCAAGGGTTAACGAGCTCATCACACCAATTTGGTGCTGTAAGTAATCAGCACTGAGCAGTGACAGGCATTCAAATCAGCAAAATGACAAGGGGACCCACATTTGTGCACAGCCAGTTTTTCACATTTGATTTAATTTCATACAACTAAATAATGCGTCACTAAAAATCTTTGTTCGGAAAACATCGCAGTACTCAGATGTTCCTAGGAAATGAAAGACATACCACTGTTATCTTTTTTGTTGAAAGGAGAGTCAATTATTACGCAGGCTGAGAGGGGTTCCCAAACTTTTTCATATGACTGTATTCAGGCCTTGACACCATTGTGTTTCATACAGTGCCTTTCTCACCATATACTCATCTTGAATGTTAGTGAGAGATCTAACATCAGTGCTCCGATTTTACTTCATAGAGTACCTTTAACTGCTATCTGACTTGCTGAGTAACATCACATAATTTCCACAAAGAAAACAGATGTTCCGCACCTCTGAGCCACTACCACCTCAATAAAAGAATGAGCGTCAGCTAATCATCCCTTTTCAAGAATTCATTGCTCACTCTGACCCCAAGGCGTTATAGACAAGAGAGGCTTAGACTTTTATAAAAGGCGTCTACGCTAACTTCAAGGTAGTCATCCGATTGTTCGTCACAGACACAGTCAGTGCTGCTGCTTCTTTGATTTGCGTAGGTGTTAATGAAGCACTGATGTGGGCTCCTGTGGTCACAGCTTTACCCTGAGAATAACACTACGTCTTCTTCTCAAGATAATTTGTGGTTTTCTCTGGTACATATGTAGCTGAAACCACACTGTAAAGTGAAAAGCACCAAAAGAGCAGACATTCTCACCTCAGATGTCTGAAATGAACTGCCAAAATGATCAGTGCTTAAACAGAGCACCATGCAGTATTAAAGGATGAAAAGATTAACGATCACACTACTCTGTGTGGGGTTTGCATGTTCTCCTGGTGTCTGTGAGGGTTTCCTCCCACCGTCCAAACACACACAGGTTACATGAATTAGCCACAGTCTGTCTGCCCTGCGATGGTCAGGCACATCATCTGGGTTTGTTTGTTCCTTCCTTCCTTGCGCCCTTTGCAGGCCGGGATAGGATCTAGAAGACCTCCCATGACCCTGTTCAGGACTAAGTGGGTTAGAAAATGACTGACTGACTGATAATTTCTAACTTCATACCTGGAGTGCTGGCTGAGCCTTGGGGTTCATGGCTTAGAGCAGCAGGTTCCCAAGTTCAGTCCTCAGTGAACCCCCATGGCTGCCAGTTTTCACTCCAAGCAATTTCCTAATTTTTAACCTCATTGCTTAGTTATCTGTCCTCCACATTTCAAGGAAATTCACCAATATTTGTATTCTTTGCCATGGCTTTTCTTTTTAATGTAAATCTTTCTGTACAGTTTGCTCTCTTAACCCTTTAAACTCATTTTTATCCATTGTCTGCCAGTGTCTATAACGTCATCACCCTTCACTCAATATTCATGTTCTACCCCTCAAAGTAAAGGACAGACAGTTCTCTTTCAGAATATTATAATTATTATAATTATGTTGTACGGCAATGTTACAGCAGAATAAGTTGCACAATGCAGTTTTACTATAAAATGCATTTTGAATGTTATTCTTCTGCGGTGGGTTGGCACCCTGCCCGGGATTGGTTCCTGCCTTGTGCCCTGTGTTGGCTGGGATTGGCTCCAGCAGACCCCCGTGACCCTGTGCTCGGATTCAGCGGGTTGGAAAATGGATGGATGTTATTCTTATTTCCAGAGGTGTTGGAATCGGCTTCTAAATATTACGTGTCAGTGAATGCGTCAGAAACAACCAAAAAAAAATATTATGAAATATGTACAGTTAATAAGGTCTAGTTTTGCTGTTTTAAGCAGACCCCCCCCCCCCCCCCCCCCCGTGACGCTGTAGTTAGGATGTAGTGGGTTGGATAATGGATCGATGGATAAAAAAGCAGGATTCTTTTTATTCACTTTAACTGTTTTCAAATAAGTGTCCATAGCATATGTATGCATTATTGAACACCCCTGGCCATTGTACAGTCATATGAAAAAGTTTGGGAACCCCTCTCAGCCTGCAAAATAATTGACTCTCCTTTCAACACAAAAGATACCAGTGGTATGTCTTTCATTTCCTTTGAACATCTGACTACTGCAGTGTTTTCTGATTTTTAGTGACGCAGTATTTAGTTGTATGAAATTAAATCAAATGTGAAAAGCTGGCTGTGCACAAATGTGGGTCCCCTTGTCATTGTGCTGATTTGAATGCCTGTCACTGCTCAGTGCTGATTACTTACAACACCAACTTGGTTGATGAGCTCGTTAAGCCTTGAACTTCATAGACAGGTGTGTCCATCATGAGATATAAAGGTATTTAAGGGTGTCAATTACAAGCTGGGCTTCCATCCCTTTGACTCTCCTCTGAAGAGTGACAGCATGGGATCCTCAAAGCAACTCTCCAAAGACCTGACAACAAAGATTGTTGAGTCTCCTGGTTTAGGGGAAGGCTACAAAAAGCCATCTCAGAGGTTTAAACTGTCAGTTTCAACTGTAAGGAATGGAATCAGGAAATGGAAGGCCACAGGCACAGTTGCTGTTAAACCCAGCAGGTCTGGCAGGCCAAGAAAAATACAAGAGTGGCATATGAGACAGGATTGTGAGAATGGTGACAGACAACCCACAGATCACCTCCAAAGACCTGCAAGAACATCTTGCTGCAGATGGTGTATCTATACATCTTTGTGCAAATTGCGCTGAATTGTAGAATGAACATCTGTATGGCAGGGTGATGAGAAAGAAGCCCTTTCTGCACTCACACCACAAACAGAGTTGCTTGTTGTATGCCAATGCTCATTTAGACAAGCCAGATTCATTTTAGAACAAAGTGCTTTGGACTGATGAGACAAAAATTGAGTTATTTGGTCAGAACAAAAAGTGCTTTGAATGGTGGAAGAAGAACACTGCATTCCAAGAAAAACACCTGCTACCTACTGTCAACTTTGGTGGAGGTTCCATCATGCTGTGGGGCTGTGTGGCTAGTTCAGGGACTGGGGGCCCTTGTTAAAGTCGAGGGTCGGGTGAATTCAACCTAATATCAACAAATTCTTCAGGATAATGTTCAAGCATCAGTCACAAAGGGGTTAGATATTCCAACAAGACAATGACCCAAAACACAATTCGAAATCTACAAAGGCATTCGTGCAGAGGGAGAAGTACAATGTTCTGGAATGGCCGTCATAGTCCCCTGACTTGAAAATCATCGAAAATCTATGGGATGATTTGAAGCAGGCTGTCCATGCTCGGCAGCCATTAAATTTAACTGAACTGGAGAGATTTTATATGAAGAATGGTGAACAATACCTCCATCCAGAATCAGACACTAATCACAGGCTATAGGAGGACAGCGTCTAGAGGCTGTTATATTAGTTGAGCCTCCTTTTGCCAAGTATTGATGTCATATCTCTGTTGGGTGACCACATTTGTGCACCTGTATAATTTTGTTATGATGCATATTGCATATTTTCTTTTAATCCAAAAACTTAATGTCACTGCTGAAATCCTACTGTTTCCATACGGCATGTCAGATATTAAAAGGAAGTTGTTACTTTGAAAGATCAGCCAATGAGAAACAAAAATCCAAAGAATTAAGAGGGGCTCCCAAATGTTTTCATATGACTGTATCATTTATTGAAGGGCAGGTCTTTCTCTGTCACGATTGATATAGTTGGTAAAGAAATTATACTGTTTTTCCAAATTACACCACCAATGGGTGCAAGATTTAAAAATGAAAAAATAATAATAAAATTATAATAAAAATAATAAAATAAATAATGAGAAAAACAAAAAATATATTAAATATAGAAAGTGGAATGTGGTTAGGTTTAGGGTTTTTACAAGAAAAAAAAATATATATATATGAAATCTCGAAAGTGGAATGTGGACTGTGAGTGCCATGGAGGACAAAAGAGGATCCTGGCTTGAGATGGAAGGTGCCAGGGGATGGAAGAGCAGAATCCGAAGGCCAGGACCAACTCCAACTCCAAAACTATGACAGACAATACTCATCAATGACATTTTTTCTGTCTGGAAAATGTAACTAAGGTGGGCCGGGATTACGAGTTTTTTCGTAGGCTTCAAGAACTCTAGTGTTAATTAAACCCAATAATCCATGATAAATACACAGAGGTGTAAACGGAAACAAGCTGAATGGAGAAATGCTCATTTCCTTTTGTCATTTGCATGTTATTGCTAATAAGCACCCAATTAAAAAACAAAATAGAGCTGTTTACGACTAAAATAAGGAGCAATTAAAAACCGAGAATGCAGCTGATTAAGACTTAAATAAGCAATAAAGGTTCAAAATCTTAATGAGGGAGATAACTAAAATGCAGCAGTGTTTCTAGAGCAATAAGTGCTTCTTATTAAGCAATTGGGTTGGAACAAAAACCTGCAGCCACTGCGGCCCTCCAGGAATGACTTTGCCCACCCCTGGCTTAGGGCAACCGGTCTTGCTGATGAATTCGAGATCACGGCCCTAGAAACATGGGACACGACCCTAAGAACAGTTATGCAAAATGGTGTCCACTGTAAAACACCAACATTGAACCCTGATTACAATATAATGTCTTGTTTTGAACCAAAATATCCTTGTGACAATGAAACAGCCCACAGGTAGTGCTTCACATCCCAGAATTAAAAACAGCACATTGCCTGCCTCTTATGGAGATCCATTGATTCAACGTGTGACATTTCCTCCTTCTTGTAGAACAGGCAAGAATCCGCTCTGGACAGATTAACAAAATGGTGTGAAACAAATGCTGTATAGACGGAATTAAAAGGCAATAAAGCAAAATTGATAAAAAAGGTATTCATTTTGATAAGCATAAAACATTCCACATTTCCCCCACTTCTGATTCTAATGAATCATATTAAACAATATCCATACAAAGTCAGGCAAATCAGAGCCATGACGGAGTCTACATAAAGGACAGCACGATGATGGCGACAATACGAAAACTGTAAATGAAATCCGACTGTAGTGCACGGTTTAGGTGGCTTTTATAATAAATTAGGACGTTTTTACTTTAAGCTGCGACTTTCCACGTTTGAATATTTTCTGACTACTTTGAGCACAGAAAAAGTGCTCCATCAATAAAGTGTATTATTGTGAAACAAAAGTCATACTGATAGAATAAGAAGGCAACAAAGCAAAAGTATGTCCAGGAGTTTAAAAATAACCATATTTTGAAATTACAGAATCCTTACATACAATACAATACAATTTAATTTTGTATAGCCCAAAATCACACAAGAAATGCCACGATGGGCTTTAACAGGCCCTGCATCTTGACAGCCCCCCAGCCTTGACTCTCTAAGAAGACAAAGAAAAACTCCCAAAAAAAACCTTGTAGGGAAAAATGGGAGAAACCTTGGGAAAGGCAGTTCAAAGAGAGACCCCTTTCCAGGTAGGTTGGGCGTGCAGTGGGTGTCAATAAATTTATTATATAAATATATAAAGTTTTAATTTGATGAACTGAATTTACAGGACTCGTAAAGCAATTTAAAGTACAGAGGTGATCCCAAAGCACTTCCAAAAATGTCCACTAGAGGGGAAATTCCCATGAAAAACCCTGGCTACATAAAAAGGGCCGGGTGGAATCTTTATAAAATAAAAGAATTATTGTCACAAAAATGCTCGGTAAGGACTTGAAACTCTGTAGAGGCAAAAATGGGCAAGTCAAAAACCTGAGCAACATAGTCAGATATACTGTATGCTTTGATACCCAAAATTTCCTGGTAGATGGCTGCACTGAGTTTGAACTTGATAAAACACAGTGGAACAACACCAGCAGATGACATGGCTCCCCAAATCATCACTGACTGGAAACTTCACACTGGACCTCAAGCAGCTTGGATTCTGTACCTCTCCACTTTTCCTCCAGACTCTGGAACCTTGATGTCCAAATGAAATGCAAAATTGACTTTCATCTGAAAAGAGGACTTTGGACCACTGCATTTTATCAAGTCCAAAGTCAGCGCAGCCAGACGTCTACCAGGACATTTTAGAGCGCTTCATGCTTCCCTCTGCTGATACATGCCCACACTGCCAAAAGTACCAATACCTGGTTTAATGACTATGGTGGTGGGTGTCACTGTGCTCGATTGACCAGCAAACTCACCTGACCTAAACCCCATAGAGAATCTATGAAGAAGAGGAAGATGGGACACCAGAGCCAACAATGCAGACAAGCTGAAGGCTGCGATCAAAGCATCCTGGGCTTCCAGAACACCTCAGCAGGCCAGTCATTCATGCAAAAGGAGTCCCAAGTATTCAGTTCACACATGGACAGACTTTTCAGTAGGCGAGCATTTCTGTATTAAAAATCATTTTTTATTGGTCATATGTAACATTCTAATTTTCTGAGATACTGAATTTAGAGTTTTCATCACCTGTAGGCCATAATCAGCAAAATGAAAAGAAAAAAGACGCTTGAAATATATCACTCTGTGTGTAATGAATCTATATAATATACAGTTAGGTCCATAAATATTTGGACAGACAACTTTTTTCTAACTTTGGTTCTGTACATTACCACAATGAATTTTAAATGAAACAACTCCGATGCAGTTGAAGTGCAGACTTTCAGCTTTAATTCAGTGGGGTGAACAAAACGATTGCATAAAAATGTGAGGCAACTAAAGACATTTTTTGAACACAATCCCTTCATTTCAGGGGCTCAAAAGTAATTGGACAAATTCAATAACTGGAAATCAAATGTTCATTTCTAATACTTGGTTGAAAACCCTTTGCTGGCAATGACAGCCTGAAGTCTTGAACTCATGGACATCACCAGATGCTGGGTTTCCTCCTTTTTAATGCTCTGCCAGGCCTTTACTGCAGCGGCTTTCAGTTGCTGTTTGTTTGTGGGCCTTTCTGTCTGAAGTTTAGTCTTCAACAAGTGAAATGCCTGCTCAATTGGGTTAAGATCAGGTGACTGACTTGGCCATTCAAGAATTTTCCACTTCTTTGCTTTAATAAACTCCTGGGTTGCTTTGGCTGTATGTTTTGGGTCATTGTCCATCTGTATCATGAATCAATTTGACTGCTGTATTTAGCTGGATTTGAGCAGACAGTATGTCTCTGAACACCTCAGAATTCATTTGGCTGTTTCTGTCCTGTGTCACATCATCAATAAACACTAGTGTCCCAGTGCCACTGGCTGCCATCACACTGCCTCCACCGTGTTTTACAGATGATGCGGTATGCTTTGGATAATGAGCTGTTCCACACCTTCTCCATACTTTTTTCTTGCCATCATTCTGGTAGAGGTTGATCTTGGTTTCATCTGTCCAAAGAATGTTTTTCCAGAACTGTGCTGGCTTTTTTAGATGTTCTTTAGCAAAGTCCAATCTAGCCTTTCTATTCTTAAGGCTTGTGAGTGGCTTGCACCTTGCAGTGCACCCTCTGTATTTACTTTCATGCAGTCTTCTCTTTATGGTAGACTTGGATATCGATACGCCGACCCCCTGGAGAGTGTTGTTCACTTGGTTGGCTGTTGTGAAGGGGTTTCTCTTCACCATGGAAATGATTCTGCGATCATCCACCACTGTTGTCTTCCGTGGACGTCCAGGTCTTTTTGCGTTGCTGAGTTCACCAGTGCTTGCTTTCTTTCTCAGGATGTACCAAACTGTAGATTTTGCCACTCGTAATATTGGAGCAATTTCTTGGATGGGTTTTTTCTGTTTTCGCAGCTTAAGGATGGCTTCTTTCACCTGCATGGAGAGCTCCTTTGACCGCATGTTGTCTGTTCACAGCAAAATCTTCCACATGCAAGCACCACACCTCAAATCAACTCCAGGCCTTTTATCTGCTTAACTGATAACGACGGACTTGATCACACCTGCCCATCAAATAGCCTTTGAGTCAATTGTCCAATTACTTTTGAGCCCCTGAAATGAAGGGATTGTGTTCAAAAAATGCTTTAGTTGCCTCACATTTTTATGCAATCGTTTTGTTCACCTCATTGAATTAAAGCTGAAAGTCTGCACTTCAACTACATCTGAGTTGTTTCATTTAAAATTCATTGTGGTAATGTACAGAACCAAAATTAGAAAAAAGGTGTGTCTGTCCAAATATTTATGGACCTAACTATGAGTTTCACTTTTTGAACTGAATTACTGAAATAAATTTTACTTTTCAATGATATTCTAATGGAGCCAATCCCAGTCAGCACAGGGCGCAAGGCAGGAATAAACCCCAGGCAGGGTGCCAGCCCACCACAGGACACACACACACTAGGGACAATTTAGGATCGCCAACGCACCTAACTTGCATGTCTTTGGGCTGTGGGAGGAAACCCACACAGACACGGGGAGAACATGCAAAATCCACGCAGGGAGGACCCAGGAAGCGAACCCAGGTCTCCTAACTGCGAGGCAGCAGCACTACCCACTGCGCCACCGTGCCGCCCACACTTGAATAAATGACCCTTAAAACTGGCACAGTGTATTCATTCTCGTACGTTAAAATGCTCTAAATTAACAATAATGCTGACTTGCTGCGCAGGAAATGCAAGTCCACCCCGACATTCATCATCACTTCAAATCCATAAATTTCAATCAGGTGTTTTGGATGAGGTGCCAATGATTACAACCTCCATAGGGAGCAGATATCGAGGGTCTGATGTTCTCTTTGCTATTGAGGTGCGTGGTGTCATCATGCCAAGATCAAGAGGGATCTCTAGGGCCCTCAGAAAGAAGGCTGTAGGAGTCTGACAAGGAATTTAAAAAGGTTGCCAAAAGGATTTGAAATCAACCATTGCACTGTAAGAAAAAAATCAACTACAAGAGGCATCAATTTCAAATGACTGCTTATTTTTCCCTGATTGGTCGGCTCTGCAAATTCAGCCCAAAAGCTGACTTTTGGTTCTCCAACAACCACAAAATGTCATTGATCCGCAGGTAACTCTTACAAATGATGTTATCGAAGTGCATGCATCTGCAACCAGTAAGAGATTTCACAATTGTGACCTCCACGCAAGCCGTGCCAGAAAAAAGCCTTTGTGGTCCAAAAAGAACATTAGAGCAAGACTGCGGTTTGCCATTGAACATCTAGGCAAAGACCAGGCTTTCTGGAACAATGTGCACTGGACACATAAATGAAAGATAAGAGTTTTTTGGCCACAGTAACAGTAGACATGTTTGGTTCAATGAGATGACAGCATTTTAGGAGAAGATCCTCATAACATCTGTGAGACACGATAGAGGAAATGTCCTGGCTTAGGGTTGCTTTGCTGCCTCAGGGTTTGGGCCACTTGCAGTCATCAAGTCAACTACAGTATGTGTTCTGTGGCATATCAAAGTGTGCCTGAGGAAAATGTGAAGGTTAGATCCAAAGCACACTAACAAATCCACTGAAGAATGGTTCAAAAAGAAGAAAAGAGGGATTATGAACTGGCCTAATCAAAGCCTTGATCTGAATCCCATTGAAATGTTGTGAGGTAGGTCAGTAGGTAGGTAATGTCGTGAAACTGGTAGGACACATAAGAGAATCCACAAACATCTTGCAACTGAAGGTATTTGGTTGGCATGGAAGAGCGGACCAAAAGGCCACAGAGTCGATGTCAGTGATGGGTGGGCAGTTATGCAAAACACTTACAAGAAGTAATTCCTGGTAAAGTGGCCAATGCCAGCTTCTGAGGTCAAGAGTGGACTTACTTTTCCCCCCAATAGACCATTACATCTATTGCTATTTTTGTTCAATTAATGATTTCCTTGTGTTCCTGTTCAAATATATCACCTTTATCTATAGGCCTGTTCAAAAAAGTCCACCATTTTCACACGACTGCATGTATTTCAGTCACCCTCCCAAAAGTGCACCAGCAGCAGAGACTGAACTTGTCAAGGTGCCTGACTGGGCGGCAGAACAGTTTTGACCTTTCTGGAACACGAGCACCGTTAGGTTCACAAGGGGTCACACAGTGCATCAGGGGGCAAGTCCATCTCTCAAGTTTGTCATTAGGGGGCCACATTATAAACAGGGAATACATTTCAGTGTGTGTATGTGGTAATCTGAATTTTAATTTGTGAGGTGGATTGCGGTTTTAACAGGTAGGACTGAATGTCAGGGGCTGCTGTCCTCATCTATAGGTTGTGTTTTTTTACCTCACTTGTATGTTTCTCTCCACCATTAGGTTGTCGCAGTAAATTTAAAAACAAGTTCCTCTTAAAATTAGTCGATGACTCCATACTACTTAATGAAACGAAACCATTCCTGGGCCGGTGATCTTTATAACTGCCGTGATGAATCTCTTCTACAGCTAAACCTTACTTGAACTAGAAATAATAATTGATTTTAGAAGAAACATCCGCTCCCAGTCAATAAATAATTAGCAAAGTCCAGGCAGTGGGGATTGTTGAAAGTTCTAAATATCTGGAAACGACCAGTGGCTGAATTTTAAAATGAAAAGATGCTCTGCAAAAAGTTGAGTGAAGCCTTTTGATTGTGAGTCCTACTATTGTGTCACTGAATCTGGTAAGGAGTCTGGCTTTACTTATTGTATGGTCTGTTGCACCTGATTGGGATCCTTAATGTCGGCAATAAAAACAGAATAAATCAAATTGTGAAATGAAGCAGTAAAGTAAGGACAGACCTGATTAACGAGTCAGCATTACAGAAAGCAGGACAGGACTCACCCACCGCTTTCCCAATGCCAGCTGTTGCCATTAAATCACATTTCCGAGGATAAACAGCAACCTGCTCAAGTTCTTTCATTCCAACTGTAATTAATCTTCTAAACAAGTTCAACCTTAACAAACATCGTTAGGTTTGCCTCAGTCTTGTTTAATTTCTCTGTATGATCTTAAAGAGCTGATGTTACACTACAAGTACTACGTTCACTGTGCACGTATGATTAGTTTTCTTTTCTGACTTGTTTTAGATGTTCATTTATGTTACGATTCTACAAACCCTGCTGACAACCCGAATGACCCTCTTGGATTAATAAAGTTTGAAATGAACTGAAATACATGATCTTAAAAATCAGTCTGTCTATGATCTATCAGTTGGAAGTATCATAAATTATAACTTCGGGGGGGTTCAAATTCAAATCCTTCCGTCTATGCCTAGGATTGTTAACTCTTGACACACTCACCCTTTCTTGTAAATGCACACCCGTCACTAAACTTCTGGATTTATCACACAGCATTAGTTTTACACTCAATATACGTGAGCCAGCCAACTGCAAGTTTTGTTAACCTGCTGACAACCCGAATTACCCTCTTGGATTAATAAAGTTTGAATTGAACTGAACGAATACATGAATCTTAAAACAGTCTATGATCTATCAGTTGGAAGTGTCATAAATTATGACTTCATGGGGTTCAAATTCAAATTGCTCCGTTTATGCCTAGGATTGTCAACTACTGACACACTCACCCTTTCTTGTAAATGCACACCCGTCACTAAACTTCTGGATTTATCACACAGCATTAGTTTTACACTCAATATACGTGAGCCAGCCAACTGCAAGTTTTGTTAACCGTGCTTCTAAAGCAGACACACTCACTACACAACAAGATTCAAGTTAGGGGGGGAGGCAAAGCAGTATTAACAAGCCGAATTATACAATGGTTATTATTAATTGTAATAAAGCCTGTGCAGGCCATAGTTTTTAATGCATTACAGAAATTCCTGTTTGCTTCACTGCATGACTGTTGGGGGGGCACACAAAATAACCTGAAGCCAAATTATATTTGGCTTCCACCTTTAACACATGAGCATAATAAAATTAACAGCATGTCATTTAAGACAGCCAAAAAAGAAAACAATGAAATAATTCTCAGGAACACTAGCAACTCACCAACATACGGTCTACAAACACACGCCACCTTGCTCTACAGTAGCGGGCACTGGGCCTGTATCACTTACCTGGAGCTTTGACGATCGGCATGCTGGCAGCTGGCTCAAGAGCAGTGTTTTTTTTTTTCTTCCCCCCTCCAAGACACCAAGGGCTGTGCAGACAAGGAGTGAGTGGGCTTCACACCGCATGCAATATTAAAACAAGTCCACAGTGAAACCCGAGAGCAGCCCACCCCCCAAACTCCAGAAAAGCAGAGGTCAGACATCTGCCAACAGCTATTTTAAGGCTGCTCGCATCAGAGTTTATAACCGAAGTGAGACCTGAGCGTTGGGCTCAGTGTCATCAGGGTACACTATGAAATCACAACACGTAGGAATCAAAGCTTTTAGGCTTGCTAAAGCAACGTCAAGCAGAGAAATCAGTGCACCTCTTCAGAACTCAGCTTGGCAGCGTAGCATGAAGCCTAGAGGAGGAATGGCAACATAATAAGGAAAGGAATAACATGTTGAGTGTGTTTACAAGCTTTAATAACCCAGTTATTCATAGAAGCCATGCAAATACTTATTCTGGCTAGAGAAATCCGGTTAATAGGTTTCTCCGCAGGTAACGCAGTAATTTGTCCACCCAAGGATGTTGTAGTCCACACGTCTGTTGCACTCTCTTTACCCGTGCACACATTGTCAGCAGCCTCGGCAAAGTATCCACAAGACTGATTTCTGGAGTTAAATTTTCAAGTGATTGCACTATTCCTTCTCCTGGTTGGCATATTTGTATTTTTTTTTCTCTCCAAGTCCAGTAAGAATGTTCTTAAATATCTCACACTTCGTCAATTCTTGCTGTGCACCAATAGCGGACCAGGCACTGCACAATGGCACATTGTTATTTCTCCCTCCATTCAGCTACTGTCACTTACTCCTTCTGTATTTTTTTATTTTGTGAATCCCACAGAAAAACCAGCAAAAATAATCCTTCACTTTAAATCAGTAATACCTCAAGTTCACATTGACTGAAATTTCATTTTCTGCCATTAGTTTCCCCCCTCTGTTCTTCTATGGTTTGCAGGAAAGCGGTCACTAAGGAACACTGGACAAATTTATGCAGTGATTAGAATATGAATACTCAAAAAAGGCATTTTCATGACATAAGTAGTTACTGATGGGCAGGGTAGCGTTGGCTTTACGTTTGGTCTTGCTGGAAAAAGAAACAATCTTTTCCCAAGATGCAGGTTTCCTGAACAGTACATCAGGTCCCACCCCATGCTTCATGGTGGGTATGTATGTTTTTGATAAAAGGCAGTGTTTGGCTTAGTTTGATGGTCAAAAAGCTCAAGCACAGAACCTTCTTTCAACTGACTTCAGTGTTTCCTTATTCTGCCTTCTACTGAAATATCAGGTTATTTATCTGTTTATTGCCTGTGGAGAGCATGAACAAACTCATTAAAAAACTTGAAGCACTCCAAAGAAATAAACTTTTTTATTCTATTGGTTAACTTGTGTAAAGCAGCAGGAGAAGGTGCTGCTGTGTGAGGTTTGCGTGTGTACTCTGTCCGACGTCCGACTCACGTTGCATTGAACATCAGTGCGGCTGTCAGACAAGTAAGAGAGGAAAATATGCCAAATATACAAAATCTCATATATTACATTTATGCATAACATCTCCCTTCAATGTGAGAACACTCCCACCCCTGTTGAATCAACATTAAATCAAAGAGTTGGCAGCTATACTTGACCGGGTTATTCTGAGATAAGTCTTCCAATGTAGCCTGCTCTATTACTTCTGTCTTATTCAAATAGCTCAGCTCACCTAGGAGAGTGTCACACAATGTGCATAACTAGGCGGCTTTCCTCTTCCCATCCCAATCCAGAAGATCAGAGAATGGACATAAGCAGAAAGTCCCATCGTTCCCATCCCAGTCCAACAAGACAATAGGCCAGTCTAACAGGGGAATCAATTGTGAGATATTACAATACCTAATCCATATTCCTACAAAGGATAGCAGGGCTTTGCTCATCAAGCCCTAAATAACCAACACAACTCAATACTTGTATAAAAAATTTATTCAAAAAAATTCAATACAATTATTTTAGGGAGCTGCATTTATTAACAAACTAAATCAGGTATTTAATATTCTATTTTCAAAACATAGAATACAAAGCAAAGCAACTAAGAATTTAGCAATTTTGTGGTATGCAGCTCAAAGTAATTTGGTTTGCAGCCCAAAGTCAATGGTTCTCAAGGCAAATTCTATAACCTTCCGAGCTTCATCTTATTCTTAATTAATCACTTTTAACATTGGTATTTTAACAACAAAGGAAAACCTTTAGAATTACAACTGTGCTATTAGCCATTTGTTTCGTACTTCTTCATGGGCAATTACTACAAGAGCTATCTTGTTATTCCAGTATACTTATGACATCTGGGTAAATTCTAAAAAAATTCTTCCAGAAGCAAGCTTTCACTGGACTCAATAAAACTACACATTACTTAAGTAATTTGTTAGGGAATCTAAGATATCAGTGTATTTTGCCCTATAACATTTGAAAAGATGTTAACATTACTATCACCTAAAAGGCACTTTTTTGGAGCTATTAGTGATGTAATAACCCACAAATAACTGCCCAATAAATACAGTTGTTATTCTACCCTGTTCCCAAAGAGGACAAAGGCCACTGGCATTTGATTATTATGTCTCCTTGATTTTAACACTATACGTGATTGTTACTGTAGCCTTAACACACCCCTCTTCTGTTTTGTGCAATTTAGCTGCAATTGGACTTTGAGATGCCTCTGTCCACCCAATATTGTCGTTACCTGATAATTTGAAAATACAGTTCACTTGCATATTTATTTTTATAAAATTAAAACTATGTACTTAAATGCAGTGCTCACTCCAACAAAGCAACCAACAATGAAATGTTCATGAGCTCTTCCTGAGCTACACCTTGATTCAAAGTGTAGGAACAGATGAAATATACTGATCAAAAAGGGACTCACAATTGGAGCTCAGTAGAGCCCATAAATGTACAAGCACAACACCACCCCACAAAAGAATAATTAATATATATATATTGGTTTATTAATAATAAACTGAACAAAGCTTATTATGAGGGCCATCTTATCAGCAACTGTGCAAATCAGAAAAGTACAAATAGAAGAAAACTTGACTGACAATAATTAACACTTCATAAACCAGAAGGAACCTGACTGGCCTAGGTCTGAACCACATTAAAAGAAAAAAAAAGTCTAGCGGCCTACATGTCAAACATCTTTTTTTGTGTGCAGTGCAAAAGCCACCATGCTGCCAGAAGCCTCATCACCTGAACTCATTCAGCTTCACTTTGACACAATTAAAAGGTGTCTGATCACCGTTAGCCTCCAAAGGATCAAGCACTGATTACTGAGCATTAGTGATTTGTCCGGGGACAAGGAAGGAAAATCAACACACATTATATTATAATCAACCGATCTACAATGCACTGTGTCAAAAACTATATTACATGTACTGCAATCTTTGTCTGAATGCTAACTGCATCAAGAAAATCTCTCGTAAATTTTCCTCAAAAAAAGATGAGGTATTTGCAAAACGAGGAGGGCTTATTGGAAATTAAATAGTAGTAAATTAAGCCTAAAAACATGTACTTATTCATCTTCAATCCAGTTTCCAAATACCAACCATCCTTTTGAAGTGTTTAGCTTTATTTTTGGATTATTCAGTAAGCAACAATTCCAAAATACAGCTTATTTACAGTTCACCTGTAGCTAACCTGTCACCAATCCAAATCTTTTCACTCTTCATACTCTTCCTTCACTACTGAGAAATAGGACCATTAAATGCTGGCAGGCTCTAAGTTTTTAGTCACTACAGAAACCCTGGTGGGATCTGTAGCCTTGACGGCAAACATACAAAAGTGCAGAGAGCTGTATTTCAGCTGAAATTCCCTATATATATCCTGTTACTGCCAAGATGTACTCTGATCCAATGTCAGTTTGGTTTATTTATGTCATTTCAAAACTATAGCTGCATTCATGAGGAAAGTCACCTGCTTTCAAAAAGAAACTGAACACAGACTGACCCAGAAAGGTGATTGAGAGATAGACAGACAAACTGGAAAGGCACTATGATAGATAAGTAGGTAGGTATAAAGAAAGGCACCATAAAACAGATAGGTAGATATGGATAGAAAAGGCACTATAAGAAAGATAAATAGAAAGGAAGACAGAATAAATTAAAAGAATAGGATTTAATTTTCATTGAAAGAGAAAAAATGGCAATAGGATATAACAAGTAAAAAAATCATTCACTGACAATTTGAGTCACTTATGTTGGCAAAGCAGCCAGAACTAGAATCTAGGCAACGTTACATGAGGGAGAAAGTTGCTTTCAAAATGGCCTCCATGTGCAGTGTTTAACTTCAAATGCCTACTGTTAACAAAGCAAATTTTTTACCAAGGAATTCATGTATTTGGAACAAACTATACACAGTTAATTTTCAAAACTTGAGGCACGGGTACAGAAGGCACCCTAAAACATGAGCTACTATCAGTCGGAGTGACTGTCGGGTTATATGTTTCGCTTTGTGGACAGAATTCATTGCACACTTTCCTTGGAGGTATGTGAAAAACAGGTAGAGCAAAAACATGAAGTGGGGCACTGGATAGACTACTGTATTCTTGTTCTACCAAATGCAGTTAAAGATGACAGAAAAGGCCAAAAACCTCACTCATTAACTAGCTGATAAGAATTACAGTAGAAAAAAAAGACAAGGCTGTGTAGTTAGGCTTAGAATTCACCTCATACTGGCACTGTACAGCCTCTTACAAAAACATGAACAAAATTAAACATTCACTGATTAGGAACACTCCATTCATGCCAAAATCTGCACCAGAAAATACAAACGATGAACTAGTAACCCTAGCTTTGGAAATGCTGTCTCAAAAACCAGACATGGAGACCTCACATGATTGTAAGAGTTAACTGTTTCAAACTTGCGGCAGAAGTTTTTATAATTAAAAATTTCAACACTATTATTGTTTAAATAACTAAATAAAATCCATCCAGTACTTGGTTACAGTAGGGACGAGGGACGACTAAGGCCCCCACAGAACAGTTTCTCCAGTTCAGTACAGCCTGTGTCTTCCATCCACAGGGCAGAGGCCACGGTTAAAGTCTATATAATCATACCCTCCCAACCAACTCAAATTTTTATTAGAATGTTCTTAAAATATTCTTAAAAATGTTAAAAAAAAAAAAAAAAAAAAAAAAAAAAAAGGCAAACAAAAGTCACGTCCTCTTTCAGCACACCAAAAATAAACGTTGTCACACCTCTTCCATTTCACAGCATTTCATCCTGAATACATGGTGAGGCAGCGCCAATAACCTGAAGAAAAAAAAAATAAAAAATAAAAACTTGCATTAGTAGTGAAAGCAATAGAGGAAATAGGCTAAAATAATAGAAAAGGGTAGAAAAACAATTTCAGTCAATCTTCTTGCAAATTTGATACTCTAAGTATAGATAGTGTCTTTAAAGATGTTAACACTTCAATAAATTGGGGACTCAAAGTCTGCAAAAAAGGCGCTTTCATGGAAAACAAGTTCTTAATACAATGAAGAAATATGAATAGCATAAATCTCTAGTGTAGGTATAAAAATGACAATTTCTAGTCAGCATGGGATTTCAAGACTTTTAATAGAGTAAATGGTTGGAAAGGATTTGGCAGGACCTTCAGTAGCAGCAACACAGCGTGGGTTTCCTCAAGGAAATGAAAGCAAAATACTAAAGCTTATACAGTGCCTATAAAATGTATTCACTCCCTTGGAAAATTTCATATTTTGTTATATAATATTGAACCACAGTGGATTTAAATTTGGCACTTTTGACAATGATCAACAGAAAAAGGCTCTTTAATGTGAAAGTCAAAGACAATTTTAGACAGCGGTATAAATTAATTACAAATATAAAACAGAAACAAAGTCCCATTTGTCAAGTGGCCCCCACAACTTTTAATCAGGTCTGCCAATAAATTCTGATGGTCAACTTAATGTGGCCCGCATGTTGGCTTTGGTGTTTAAAATTAAGTTTGTGACAGTACAACATTTAAACGTATGAGGCGCTTTAGCGTTACGCTTACGCTTTTTCAGATAATTAGCCTATCATACAAACAAATTCATGCAGCCCAACTCTCCAAACTTAGCTAGCCTTAACAATGGCCAGAAAAAGAAAAGTGGACAATGAATAGAGAATTTCAAAAAAGATGGTAAACAGAACATTTATCCTGTGAATTCAATCAGAAGCCAATGTGTCTCGTATGTCAAGAGTCAATGGCAGTTTTCAAAGAGTATAAACTTTGGACGCATTTTGAAACGAAGCATGAGCATTTTACAAGCGTGGACCAGGAGCAGCGGCTGCAAAAAGTCTGAGAATTAAAACACAGGCTTCAACACCGGTAACACGTTTACTCGCATTAACAGTCAGAGGGAGGGAGCCGTGAAGGCAAGCTTTACAATAGCGGAGGAAATAGCAAGAGGATGTAAGCTGTTCACAGAGGGAGAGTTCATTAAAAATTGCATTGAAAAGGTATGTGATGTTGTATGCCCCAACAAGAAGCAGTTATTTACAAATATTAGCCTTTCTCGAAACACTGTGGCTAGTCAGATGGATGAACTAGCCTCCGATTTACAAGTCCAGCTAAAATCTAAAGCCATGGAATTTGTTCTATATTCGTTGGCTGTAGATGAGAGTACAAACAGGACAGACATTGCCCAGGTTTTCACATTCATCCGGGGAGTGGATGCTTACTTTGCTGTCACAGAGGAACTTTTAGATTTAAAGGCCATTTACGGGACAATAACTGGACAGGACATTTTCAGGCAAGTGGAGCTGTGCATCAATGAAAATGGACTGCAATGAAATAAACTTGTTAGCCTGACAGCTGATGGCACACTTGCAATGTGCAGGGAGGTTCTTAGTTTGGTCGGTTTGGTCTGGCGCAAGGTGGAGCAGATGGGGGGAAATCTGACGGCCTACCAGTGCATCATTCATCAGGAAGCCTGCTGTGGAAAGGTGTTGGGCATGGGACATGTCATGACAGTTGTAGCCAAAATAGTAAACTTTATTCGTTCATGAAGCTGAGGAGGAAAACTTGGTGCACAAGAATGTTCAATACCATATGGAGGTGCGCTGGTTAAGTCGTGCAAATGTGTTTTGCGAAGATTATATGACACCCACAGTGAGATCGCTTGTTTTATGGAGAGCAAACAAAAGCTCATCCCCAAGCTAGAGGATGAAAAGTGGCAGAGCGACGGCGTTTATGTGTGATGTAACAGAGCACCTCAATGTCCTGAATGTAAGACACCAGGGTTGAAAGCAGCTGATTAATGAAATGTGAGACTTTTCAAATGAAACTGTCTATGGGAGGGCCAAATGCACCAAGGCAACTTATGGGACTTTCCTACTTGCCAGTCAGTCAGCGACACAGTCACAATTCCACTGTCGACAGAAGTTTATACTGAACACACTCAAAACGGAATTCAGCAGGAGATTTGCTGTTTTTGAATCACAGAAATTTAACCTTGATCTGTTCGCAAATCTGTTTGCAATTGATGTTGACGTTGCACTTGAGCCCTTGCAGTTAGAACTCATTGAAATGCAATGTAACAGTGCTCTGAAGACCCAGTACCAGTCAGCTGGGACTGCTGAATTTGTCCCTCTGCTCCCAGAATCAATGCAACAGCTTCGCCTTCATGCTGCACGTATCATGTCAATGTTTAGAAGCACCTACTCATGCAAACAAATGTTTTCCGTTATGAAACTGAACAAGACATCCCACAGATCCCACCTCACAGACCAGCATCTAGTCTCGGTACTGAAAGTGGCCATGGCACAGGACTTTAAACCTATAATAGACGAGATTATTTCTAAGAAAAGGTGCAGAGTATCTGGTATTGAAAAAGCCAGATGCTTAAAAATGCTTATTTTGCATAGGTTTGGCATTATTATATGTAATATATACAGTATTATCATATTATTGTGTACATTTAAGTTTCTAAAAAAAGCCAAATAATGAGATTTTTTTTTTTATTTCTTATTTTTTGCATTAACTATTTTTCTGATAACTACTATCTTATTTGTTATTAAGTACAGTGATCCATGTTTTTAATTGTGAAGTTACTTTCACACAAAAATGAGTCTTGATAAAAATATTTTGCTTTAATAACCAATGTCGGTAACAAAGACCTTATTTATTATTTTGCTATATCTGGTTATTTATTTTCTTTTTAATCTTTTTTTCTAAATGAACAAACTTGAGAAAACTATATTCATGTTTATTTAACACAGTTACTAGTCAAGTTGTATTTCTACATTAAAAATAAGAATTGTATTAAATGTCTGGCCCCTGCTTTTTTTCACAACTCTCAGCACGGCCCTCACTAAGTTTGAATTTGACACCCCTGAACTAAGTGATTGCATAAATATTCACCCTGCATATCTTTTTTGTGTGCAGTGCAAAAGTATTCAGTTTTATTTTTGGATTACTCAGTAAGCAACATTTCTAAAACAGTTATTTTCAGTTCACCCCCTTTAACATTCCATACCTAAATCTTCACTGGGGTATCCAACTGGTTTTAGAAGTCACCAGATGATTAGTTCAATGGAGATCACCTGTCTGGGATATTCATTGATTGCAGTCTAAATGAACCTGTATGTGTAAAGACCAACTTGGTAACTTAACCTGCACACCAAAGACAAAAGAATACCCCAGGCAACTGTGCGATTTGAAAGTGCAAGTCTGGGAATAGAGACAACATTCAAGCTGCTGACTATCCTTTGGAGTCTTGTCAATGGAAAAAGTGTGGCACAACTCTATAACTGTCTAGAGCAGGCCGTCCACAGAAATACAGTGATTGTAGAAGAAGGCAATGAGTTAGGGAGGCCACCTAAAGCCCTCTGAAAACTGTGAAGGAATTACAAGCTACAGTGGCCAAGACTGTACAGTCAACAACTGTTGCCCAGGTGCTTCACCAGTCAGAGTTTAATGGGAGAGTGGCAAAGAGAAAAAAGGCATAGGACATTTTGGGTAGAGTTTGCCAGAATACATATCAAAAGTATACATAATACACAGTATATACATAATACCCATTATGAAGTATAGTTGTAGCAACATCAGGCTCTGGGGATGCTTCTCTGCAGCATGTCCTGGAAGACACTGCAGCAAAATACAGAGAGGTCCTGGAGAAAAACCTGATGTAGTTGGCAAGAAACCTGACCTTGGGAGAATATTAGTTTTCCAGCAAAACAACAATCCCCAATCACAGAGCAACACAGCAATGGCTTGAAAATAACAATGTTAATGTGCTGAATTGGATAATTCAGAATCCAGGTCCCAATCCAATTCAAAATTTGTGGCTCGATTTGGAAAAGGCTGTTCACTCATAATTCCCACACAATCTGACAGAGATTGAGCAGTTTTGCAAAGAATAGGGAGAAATTATAGCGTTGAGGTGTGCAAAGCTGTTCGACAATGAACTGAGCAAACAGATGCAAGGGTGTTATGGCTGCCATCTACCAAATACTGACTTGTAGGAATTGAATACATGTGATAAATTTTGATTATGTTTGTAATTAATTCAGCTCATTTTGGAGAGATCTGTTTCCACGCTGGTATTAAAGAATCTTTCCATTGATCAGTCAACTTAAATCCACTGTGATTAAATGTTGTACAATAACATAATGGAATTTTTCACAAGAGGCTGAATGCTTTTTATAGGCACTGCACTCAAGAACAGTTATAATGCCCCTAACACCCATTTACTCAAGCAGCTTGAATGAATAAGAGGCAAATCAAAATGCAAATGTCTCTATAAAGGCCAGAGAAAGCAGTTTTCACTAGCATTCCACTTCTAATTAGTGATGGACCAATGAACCAGCCAAGGACTGACCACTGTGTTGCTGTTCAAATGTCACCAGCAATTGGGTTGCGTAGACAATACTGCATACATTACAAAACAAAAAGGAGCTTCCCACTTGCTTAGGCACTCATTAATTGGATTTTATGGTTTGTACCTACAAGAGACACGAGTACTGAGGAGATGGCTCAAGTTTCCATTTCACAGCCAACCTGACTGGCACTGTAAATTAACTTCCAAGCATGCTGAATCAAGCAGTGTGTTTTACTTATATTCTCATCAGTGTAAGTGCAAGCAGCCTTTTGTAACAGAGGAGTGTGAGTAAATGAGAATGTGCTCTGTTAAAGTCCAGCAATATCCATGTACGTGAATATACTAAGATAGAAAAACCAAATCAATTTAATAGAAGCAGATGACTCAAGAAGGACCACAAAACAATCAAGAACATTTATGGAACACTTGTGCACAATAACATTTCCTTCTATTCCACACCTTCCTGATTTGACTGTAGTTACCACTCTATCTATCCCTCCTGTTCTTTCTTACACTACTTAGCAGTTTTTCTCCTGTCCAACCAATCTCCACCTCTGCATGAGAAATTCTAATAGACCCTACTTGATGTCAGCTTAGACAGCCATATTAAGGACTTACTTATTACTTAATTATTTATGCAGAATATACTAATGTCAAATTTATTTTAAAACATGTACTTATAACTAATTGCAAATTGGCACTAAACGCTACTTAAGAAAATGAGCTCCTTTCCAGTCACTCTTGACTTTGATCTCATCAGACCTTCTTCTTATGCAAGGAATCTTGGTGTCATTTTTGATTCCTCCCTTTCTTATCCCCCGCCCAAATAAATCACATTAAGAAACTTTCTTACTTTCACCTCCGTAACATATCCCGTTTTCACTCATTCCTTTCCTTTTCTAATGCTAAGAAACTTGTCCATGCTTTTATCACATCCTGCATCGATTATTGTAACTCGCTGCTGGCAGGTGCCCCTTCTAATCTTATATCACAGCTCTGTTCGATTCAAAACTCTGCTGCAAGAGTCCTTACTCAAACCAGTAACAGTGAGCACATCACACCCATCCTGCTTTGCCTTCACTGGCTCCCTGTGTATTACAAGATTGAATATAAAATTCTATTAATAACCTACAAAGCCTTAAATAGCCTTACACTGGACTACATCAGTGACCTTCTAAATCACTCTGCTACTGTTCGCATACTATGGTTCTCTGATTCTAGTAATCTTGTTTTGCCTCACACTAACCTGCACTCTATGGGTGACAGCAGGGTCTTCAGCTCCATAGCACCCAGACTTCTGAATGACATCCCAAAATTAATTTGATCAGCCGATTCCATTCATTCTTTTAAAAAACTTAAAACTCATCTATTTAGGAAGGCTTTTAACTTAACATTCTGCCCTTTCTTTCAGTTTACCTCTCTGTCCAGGTGCTCAGGATAATTTGTGTGTGTTATATCACAAATTAGGTAATTTGTTAGGTTTTTCTTTTAGTATTGAATTTAGTATTTTACTCTGGTTTATTGTTGTTTATTCTGTTTAATACTTTGTAATCTGTTTTATTCAGGAAAACATTTACATCCAATGTTGTATATACCCTGCTATTTTTTGTACGACTCTGAAGCGCCTTGAGCATGGGAAAGGTGCTATATAAATAAAATGTATTATTAATATGGAAAGTATGCCAAGAAGTGACTGTAGGCCACCAGAGTATCAAAAGAAGCAAAGACCCTTTTCTGCAAGTGTTTTCCAATTCTGAAATTGGAGAACATCATCTCCCTTTATAGATTCATTCTAAACCTTCAGTCTGCTAGAGTAGGAATCTTACTTAATCCACCACACTCCACCTACACTCTGTGCATCATGTGCCTAATGACTTTTGTTTACGAAGATAAAGATTTATAGTAGTACTTGGCAGCAAGCTATAAGATTAATTAAATATGACCCTAACAATACTATTATTTTAGTTAGTAAATGTCCACAATACCTTAATAGCTATGTTTGCAGAAGAGTCCAAAGTGTGTTTCTGTTTGTGTTGAGGGTTTGATAATTATTGGCCTTATATTCAATACTTACCATCTTATTTTATTACTTATTTTATTAATATGAAATTCAAAATCAAATTCCACAAAACCAGTGCTGTTAAGGAACAAAAGTAAACTTAGCAGACTTTACCCAAGTGCCATTCCCTTCCAAATTAAAAAAAAAAAAAAAAAAAAAAAATCTAACCACCACCAAGCATTTACATAAAATCCTGAAAATTCCTTACACTGTCATTAACAAAATATGCTTTGCATGACTTTCTGATAATATAAATTGTGCTGCAGCCTGCAAGGTTACAGAAGCACAATGACTATGCTATGCTAGACTGAAGCTATTCTGACTTTTCATGGTCAAGTGCCCTATTAATGCACTTCAGTTGCTGCTTCCTTCTTTTTAGCCATTACCTGCATCTTTTATTTTTTTAATCTACACTGAATACATTAATTTTATCTGATAGACTCACTTTATCACATAACTGTGCAGGAAACTCCCAGGCATCCCTGATTCCTCTCTTCACTGCTGTTGAGCTTCTTCATTCGGTAATGCCGGATCTCCCGCACCAAAGTGTAAAAGGCATCTTCCACTCCCTGTATTACCAGTAAAACAGAACAAAAAGAATGTTATCCTGTTCATTTTGATTTCTAAAACATTTCAGGTGTTTTTATTATCTTGGTCTCTCCTCCATGCATTGGTTACAAACATCCTGCTTTTCGAAGCACTATTTCTGTCTTATGGATGCTTTCAACACCTTCATCTTTCTCCTGGAAGTCAATGACTAATCATTATAATCAGTGACTTGTAACAAGCATCTATATCAAGATATTTAAATCTACTTTTACCCCCCTACTCTTTAACATTACAATAAATGTGACTAGTGCTCTTAGCGGATGATATTAGAGTTGGATGGATTGAAAATGGAAAAAAAAAATATTAAATCAGTGATGCAGTCATTAAAGACAAAACCTGAGGTCAAATTCTCATGTGTTTACTCATACATGGAAGCAGTTTTATGAATAAAATGAAAAAGGCTTCTGCAACCAGCCATACATACTCTGAGCAGGACCTTGGACTGGCAGACACAAAACAGAAGCTAGTTGCCTGTATCACATAAGAATCAGTTAAGTCGACATTATTTTCAACGTTTCAAAGACTGGAAAAAGTTAAGCATTTACGCATCAAATCATTTTTTGTCTTTTTATTACAACTGAAAAGCAAAATTACATTTCTATTTTGGAACCAAATGTTGGTTTAATTGTTAATGTGACTTTGTCTCATGGTAATATGGAATACTACATTCATAATGCAATTGCTGCATTCCAGCCTATCCTTTTCATCCATTTTGTATGATGGGCATGTAATAAAACAAGAAGATGACACTCATAGCTGCTGTCACATCAATGCCAATAGCCAGGGTACGGTTTCCACTGCTGTTTTTCACTTCTGCAATATGCAAATGTTTTTGGGAAGTGGCATTTAAAAAATTTATTACTAACATAACTGGTTAAAATAGTTATTTTGTCAGTAACTCTTTGCAAGTTATTCAATTATGCTTTGACTAAGTATCAAAAATCAGCATGATGGGCTTAGCAATAAATATAACACAGATTATTAACAACGTACTGGCTATAGAAAAATCATACCAGGCAAAAATACCTTGGACTAAATCTGCATCAAAAGCTGAAAGAAGAAATTTGAAGTGGGGCATTTGTTGAAAATTCAAATTGAGAGAAAACAGCATGGGTACTTAATATTTATAACATCAAGTACCCATGCTGTATGCATCTACAGTGCCTGCAAAAGTATTCAATCCCCCTGAAAGTCATCATCATTCTGTAGATTTCAAAAGCTACATGCACAAATCAAATTATTGACAACCTAAGTGTTCAGATATTTTTAAAGCCAAAATAAAAATCTTTTAAACTGATAATAATGAAAGTCACAGCAGAAAGGTTACAATGATAATCATTTGCATAAAGTACAAGTTAAAAAAAGGATTTAAGCATCTGCTCTGAGGAGATTGCGTAGAAGACAACTCATCATAGCATCAAGCCATTCGTTCTAACATTTTATGCTTTAATTAGAAAAGGGCCTAACCAATCAAGTCATACTCCATACTGACATATGTACTCCCCCAAAAACCAGAATATATTGTCACGCTTGGGTCACAGAATTGCACAGAAACACAGGAAATTGAATAAAGTTCATGTCTCTACAAACACTTCAAACAAACAGGTCTCTTTCAGAAGTAAAACGAGCTCAGTATGCAGTTAGTTCTCGATTAAAGAATAGACAAACATCACAGGGGAGCACAACGGGAGTGGGACCACCCAACAGGAGCAGAGGACGTCTGCGGGAGGAGGAGCAGGAAGAGAGAGAAACAAAGCATTCAGCCAAAAAGGACAGGTGCTGTTCAGGCTTTTAAGTATGCATAGCGTAGCATCGTGTGAGAAGTCTATCACATGACAGAGCAGCCGCAATTAAGCTCAGCAAGTAAGGGAACAATGTGAAGGTAGTCTATCAACGTTTTTTTAAGATGGGTTTTTTGAGGAGCGTCCATGTCTTCTAGGGGTTTGTTCACAATACGAGTCGGTGATAGAGAGGAGGGGAAAAAAAAAAAAAAAAAAAACATCCCAGAAAGAAATCAATACCATTCAGGCTGCACATGCAGGAATATAGGTACAACATTCAAAGCAAATCCTGTAAGCAAGCAGGTTAATTAATTACCTAAATGCTTATGAAAACATTTTATCATAAGAGACATTAAGGCAACAAGTCTCACATTATTGGGGTAAGCCAATTATGCAGGTTTTGGAAATCATGTCAGTAAACTTGGAGTTTGAGTGGCTACTGCACATGAATAGAAATCTGAATTACATAGTGGAATATCAGACAGAGGAGCTATGCTCTAGAATGAAGCACAAGTCCACCTCATCTCTCGACACTAAGCTTTTTCTGATTTTCATTCGTTGAAGAATGTTCTTGGAATGCCTTCGATCAAAGAAAGGTCCAGTCTTAAACGTCCTGAGCTCTGGGGGCTCAAAATCAGTATCTTAACCAGTTTCTTGTTTAACATTTCTGTACTTTATTTGCTTTTGGCTATTGTCCCATACAGAAATGCCTTGTTTGTCTGGTTCATCAGATTCTTTAAATCTTCCGTTACTCAAGGCTTATCTGTTATACGGTGACCCATTTTAACATCAAGCTTCCTCAGAGAGGATGACAACATTGCTGCTCAAGGAGTATCTTTTGGGACTATGATAAATACTATCATGGTGGAGGTAGTGCTGGGCGGTATGACCAAAATTCTATATCACAGTACAGTATTTTTCAAAATTATACCAGTTTCACAGTACTCAACTGTATTTTTTTCCCATGCATGAGTGGATGTTAACCACATTTTCCTCTGCAATTATTGCAGTAGACTAGCTAAGAATAACTTATTCCACTGTCATGAGAATTGCACATTGTACAAAAAAACATTTTAATGTGCACACAAGTATTAATACAGATTTGCATGGCCCCATAAAGTGTTTTCAAGGGGGTGGCACTAACGAAGAGAAGGAATCGCATTGCATGACAGTTGCAGTCAAAATATAGAACCTTTTTATTGAACAAATTTTGCAAACAACAAACTAAAATTTTGACAACATATTTTCAACCATCCAAAGAGGAATTTAGACTTAGTAAAATATCCAGAGGTGCTTGTCAAAAGTTGTATTGCACTGAACATGTCTTAGAAAAGAAATAGTAAATATTTTTTGTAAACCAACTACACTTTCTGTTAATGTTAACAATCTCTGTCCATTGACATGTTAAAGTGACTTTTTAAACAACTTTACCATCATTAAACTGCATAATATTTAAACTAATAAATAAAAATAAAATAAATAATAGTGCAACTTCCAGTAATAATACTATTATTTCAACACTTCAAGCCCAGGTGCATTACACAGTATTCACCAAATAAAAATAAAATAAAACAAGTGTCTCGGTGAGACATCTTTACCAACTGAACCATCATTAAGGCAAATTGCATTAATATGGACCTTGCTTCAAGCTAAGCTATATACATAAATAATAAAACTGTAACTTGCATTTATAATGCTATTTGTGGTATAGCCCTACGGACGTGTATTATTTATTCTCGACATTTCCACTTTATAATCTCTACATAAACGGTGAGAAAAATGACATTTTCACTTTATTCTCATAGTTTATTTTGTCATTAAAGTAGAATGTCGTAAACTAAACTTCATCCTAAAATCAATGTTTAATTTACTACATTTTCTCAAACCCCGTCAAAAGTTAATGTAGCACATTAAATGCTTTGTGTTAAGTGTTCCCTGAACCAGTTGTTAATCGCTACGCACTTCCTAATCTGACTTCCTCTGCACTAAGAGGCAGCGCAGGCAGCAATCGCCACACAATACATTAACTTCATGATATTCCTGCTCTCTGAAAATTTAGAATGCTAAGATAAATACTTCATTACAAGGACAAATACTGTGTTATTTACTGTTATTAACACTTAAACTGACATACTTGGGGGTTAATGCACCCCTGGATGCCAAATACTTAATTGCTGCACTTTTTAAGAAAATGTCACAATTCACCAAGAAAATGTGAAAATTTTAATGGAACACATTTTTTTTCATGCAAAGAGCATCACAATTACTGCAACACTGAGCATTTTACACACTGCCAATGAACTGTAAAAACTATTAAAAAAAAAAAAAAAAATTACTGCAACAATCTATTATATGTACAAGGTGCAACGGACGCCATTGATGAAATTCAGTAAATCACCGAGCCAACTGTGCTTGAACTGGCTGCACATAAGCACACAGAGGTAAGCGCTGATGCTTGCAGGCTAGTGCAGTGGCTGAATCCCAGGGACAATGATGCTGCAGTTCTGCCGTGGTCATGAGCTGGCTACTCAATGAATATACGGCACTGACTGATCAGCTCCGGCGTGCTGGCAAATTGCTCTGGGAAGCAACTATAGCTGGTTGCGGCGTTCAATGAATGTACGTTGCCGAATACACTTGGCTCCGGCGTGCTGGCAAATTGCACTGGGAACCAACTATAGCCAATTCTGGTGGTTTGAGGGTTAAAATACATTAGGAGATGGGTACATCAAGGGCTATACATTGCCAAGAGGTTTGTGTTGCTAACCAACTTTTTGTCAAGCATGCAAAGTAGCTTCTTACCAAACTGGTTTTCGACTGGAGGCCTGAGTTTTCCTCTTTTAAAGTCCACAATAATACGTTTCAATAAATAAAAAGGTTAACTCACAAAGCTATACTTTTATGTTTGAGGCATTTTGTCTAACAACCCCTCATGATGGGAAACAAAAAAAAACTTTTGAATTACACTATATTCTTTAAGAAGTAACCGGCACAATGACAACTTCACCTATGAACCATTGACAGAAAATGACTAATTATTTTGACTAAAACCAGTGACTTCTAGTAAGAGGGGATATCGTACTTGATGACTTCACTTGCTGATCTTGATGCCAGAGTATGTCGGACAATATGACCAGAAAATGCGGGGCATGACAAATTATATAACTCAATGGTGACTTTCCTGTACAGTTACACATTTCTAAAAAGATTGCAAGCGTGTTCTGTTTTCTGACAGCCAACAATACGCTGCATGAGAGGGTCAGTGCTGTCCAAATGTTTTACAGGTACGGCAAGCTCAGGTGCAATCGCAGCTACAAGTTGTTTTTTTTTTTTTAAAACTCCTTTTCATCCTGACGTAATAGGTAAAACACAAAACATCAGACAAAAAAAGCTCTTCCATTTGCAAGGTCCAAAATATCCGTGCTGCTCATTCATCATAGATGTATTATATGAATTGTATGATTCTGACTTGGCACCCATTGGATCCCAACTCTTCCACGCACATTGCCCCTATGTCTTAAGACAATATCAAGGTGGTCTGATTTTGTCAAGCCAAGACTCAGACTGGTTGGACTATATGGTAAGGTAAGACAAACTACATGATATGTGCGTGCCACGACTACCTCGGACTCTCTAAGATATATTTTTTTCCTTGTCTCATACTGGACAAATCTTATCATTGGAAAAGTTGTGTGATGTAACGGAGCCTTAAAAAGACACAAATAGCAAAAGTCACTTTAAACTGAAGATAACCACAAATACCTAGAAAAGCAAAAGAAAAAATAGACAGGCAATGTTAATCTAAGCAAATATTTAAAAAGTATTTCCCATATTTCTCAGTGCTTGTGAATACAAATACCTTTAATGCTAGCAGTTCATTTATAAGCATAACTATCCAATGAAAAGTTAAAAAAAAAAAAAAAAAAAAAAGACTGCTTGCAATTAAAACTGTCTTTTAATGTCGTCTTAGAACAGCTGTGTGACTTAATTTGCTGCAGACTGCTAATGCAACCCAATACATGTTTAGGATAACTGGCCTTTTTAAACCTTCAGATGAATTAAAAAAAAAAAAATACGAAACATGATTAGAATCAGAGCTCAAGAATAACGGGAGTTTGAATCCATTAATGTTGTTTATATCCAATCTCCAGTCCTTACAAGGAAACACATTCTGACCCAGGAAGAGTTTGACCACTTCCCGATATTCTAAGTCAGGAGTCTCCAACACGTCACTCGCAGCCCCTTCCCAAGTAGCGCGCCAAAGGGTTAATGAATCCTACATAAATTTGAAAACTTGATTAGTCTAATTAGGGGTGAGCGATCTTTCGAAAAAATCATATCACAATCCTTTTAAGACACAATCGCGATCCACAATCTGAATTGCAATCTCTCTTTTCAATGTGGCATACACTTAATAGAATATCCGGACTCAAACTAATCAAGACCTAAGTAACACTTCAACTTAATTCAACTTTGTTTGATATTTAAAATATTCTCTCCTTCGCTAGCTAAATGGAGTTAAGGAACATGCCCCGAAGCTGGTGAGTGAGCAAGGGAGGCCCCTCCCCGCGACTCGGATTCACACAAATAAATCAGTACCGCAAGTTGCAAAATCAACCAGAATGTTCAAGCAAATTATAAAACAAAAAAAAACCCGATCTAAATCCTTTAAGTAGTTCCCTCATGAAAAGCGGACAGACAGACAGACATTGGATTTTATATATATATATATATATATAAGTAAACCTTCAAAATAATGTGCAGTTAAAGTCTCAACAGCATTCTCAGCATTCTGCAGCTTAGTAGAGCCAGATAACTATAAGAATCTTCACCAAACAGCTCTGAAAATGTCTGCTTTGTTTGGGTCTCCATACCTCTGTGAATCTGACATGAATGTCATGAAATCGAAGTTCAGAACAAGACTGACAGATGAACATTTAAATGACTTCATAACAGTGAACCTTAGTGACTCCACTCCATCATACACCGGCCTCTCTTGTTGACTCCATGCAGTGCCAGTCATCTGACTAACTAAAAAAAACACATCACACATGCAACTGGACATGTGAATACTCTTGTGAAGTGAAAAACAGTGACATGTAACAAAATGACAAATGAATACATCATATCTGTGTATTTGTAATTGCATTGTTTTGTTTTGACAGCATTCATGTTTTAATTCAATAGTGTGAGATATACTAGAAAATTCATACAGACATACAAAATGCACTTGCAGGTGAGCTAAATATTTTTGTGATGTTTTAATTTAAAATGAGTTGTGGACACCAACATTTTGCAAATGTTCAGGCAAAACAAGCTTATTCAGTTTGTTTGGGTTGAAATAAGTTATGAGAATAAATGTTAGAAAACACGAGTAGCTCTCTGCCATTTTCATTTTGTAAAAGTAGCTCTCAGGGGAAAAAAAGGTTAAAGACCTCTGTTCTAAGTTTTTCTCAGCAAAATGATTAGTTGAAGGTGTAAGGACCATACCTGCCGGGTCTTTGCAGAAGTCTCCACAAACTCAATCCCATAGCTTCGTGCCAACTCCTGTGCTTGTTTGGTATCAACTGTCCTCGTTGGCAAATCACATTTGTTGCCCACAAGAACCATGGGAACATCATCCGAGTCCTTCACTCTCTTGATCTGTTCTCTGTGTGGAAACGAAACAGATTGGTACATACCTAGCAATTTGACACTTGAAAAACTTAGTGTAAATAAATATTACATCTTCTTCAATTAATAAAGAAGGCTAAAGTTTTGTTTGATACACAATACACAAAAAAAAGTTTAGAAGAAAAGGTTGAACGTCAAAGTAACAAGACACAATAGAATATGCATAAAATAAAACAAACCATTTACATCAAATTTACAACCATTTTCTACTTGAGCAGACTATTCAAAACTACCACAAGTCAGGATTTTTGGCATACATTGTCTTATTACAATTTTGACATGACTTAACTGTGCACAAATAAATCTTAAAGGTTATGTAGCAGCGACTGAATATTAAGAAGGATGTTAAACTGAACACACAAAATTAACATTAAATGGTAAGCTGTTAGCAGACATTGGACACTTATTTGCTTACCTGTATAGATGAATATCTGCAAAAGATTTACTGTTATTGATTGCAAACACACAGAGGAAGCCCTCTCCTGTTCGCATGTATTGATCCCTCATTGCACTGTACTCCTCTTGTCCTGCAGTGTCAAGAATATCCAATAAACAGGTCTCTCCATCAATTACTACTTGCTTCCTGTAAGAGTCCTGGAGAACAAAGAATTCCACAATGAAAGTGAATAAAGTAGAGGCAGCTTCATCAAAATTCTGCTTTAAATAATACTCAATATATGTCAGACATGACAATACTGAAATAGATTAGATATCTTACAGGTAAATAAAAAGGAAGACAAAGTGTCTGTGCAATATTTTGTAACATAATAAGCTGGTAGCCGACAGTATGTATGACATTTTTCTGCAATAGCCGTCTGTTTTATGCATCACCTACTGTAAACCACCCCCTTTTTATTTTTGCCATCCATGGTGATGTTTTTAATGCAGTATCTCTCAAACAAATTCACAGAGAACAACTTTAACTACTGGTTTTTATGTTTGCGTATTTCTTCCTTCAAATGAATTCCTTAAATAGAATACCTTATTATTGTACTCAGAAGAAAAAAAAACTGTAAAAGATTGATCATAGTCTTCAATTCTCCATATACAATGCCTATGAAAAGTATTCACATTTATTATACAATTTAACTTCATTTGGCTTTTTGACTTTGACTAATGTCAAAGTGAAAACAGAGCTCTACAAAGTAAATTAATTACAAACATTAAGTGACGAGTAATTTTTTGTTTTAAATATTCACCCCTTAATAGTATTTATTATGTAGATTCACCTTTAGCAGCCGTGATAGCCTTGAGTGTGTGTGTATAAGTCTCTCTCTCTCTCTAAGCTGTGCACATTTGGACACTGCAATTTTTCTTGTCAAAGAAGGTCTGTCAGGTTGCATAGGAATCATGACAGAACAGCCTTTGCAGGTCCAGCCATACATTTTCAACTGGATTGAAATCTGGACTCTGATTGCCAATCCTGGACATTAACCTTTTTTGTTAAACCATTCCTGTGCAGCTTTGGATTTATGAAGGAAGTAGTCATCATCCTGGAAATGAAACCCACTACCAAGGCACAGATTTCTAGGAAACAGCATCAGGGTTTTCTCCAGGATTTTTCTTTATTTTACTGCATTCATTCATTGCCACCACCATGCTTCATGGAGGGAATAGTGTGTTTTTGATAACGTGCAGTGTTTGGCATACGCTTAAAAAAAAATTCTGCGCATTTGAATTGAAGACTGGATTCTTGACCAATGAATGGGGGTGAGAAGTGGATCTTCAATTCAAACACAAAATTGTGGGAATTAAGACTTTCCTGTTGACATTCAGGAAGTAACTTGTAATTATATTTCAGCAAAAAACGTAAATATTTTGCAAGTTTTGAAGATGCAAATGGGTAATGGACATGAGGATTATGCAACACAAGTGAGATTTTTATTTTCTTCCCCATGGATGTTTTTTTACATTGTTGCCGTCGAACAGTACTAGTCACTGCAATGTTCTGTTATGTTTGAATCTTCAATATGTAATTTCACCATGAAAACATGAAATTAAAATTTTTCTTGGCCACCTGCACAAACTAAATGGTAAAAAGAAAATTGATATAATATACAATTACTCGATTCAAATATTGCCATAGTTATTCAAGAAAAGCTACATTCCTAAAATATACATTTGAATTTCCCCCTTGGGATTAACTCTTTTAGGGCGGATGTCGACTTTTGTCGACAGAAGGGGTTGAAGGGCGAATGTCGACAAAAGTCGACATCCAGGGATAGAGGGCGACAAGCAGCTGTTAATGGCGACAAAAATCACTGTCACGTCGCAGGCATTCCCTCTGTGCTTGGAGGAATGCTAGACTCGTTGACTTGGCAACTAATCCTTGCGTGTGCATGAGTTGCGAAATGTAAACAATGGCAAGATGGCAGCTGATCCGCTGCCAGCTGAGCGCATTCGTGCAGCCGATGCATCTACGGCAAGGTTCGCGTGGGAGGAATACCCAGACATTGATCCGTGGGAGCCGAACTTGCTACCGGACTTCACAAGACAGCATGGCTTGCTGTTGGACACGACAGATCACCAGCTGCTGAACTACTTCAGGCTGCTCTCTCCTGATGCTGCTTTTCAGCTACTGTCAGATGAGACAAACAGGTAGGCAGAGAAATTTTTTGAATCGCGGGCTGCGCTTGCATCGTATTCTCGTTTTTCAAAGTGGAAACCCACAACAAAAGACGAGATGAAGCGCGCTGTGGCATTACAAACAGAGATGGGACAGAACTGGTGATATAACTTCAGGGAGCATTGGTCCAAACGTGCTTTGTCCCCTGGTGGCTTTGGACAGGTTATGCAGCGTGATGATAGGTACGTGATGCTGCAAAGTTTTATTCACTTCTGTAATAAACAGAAGCAAATCCCATGGGGTGAGCCAGGCTATAACGCCATGCATAAAGTTCAGCCCCTGCTTGACATTGTGGAACCAACATAGAAACAATTTTATCAGCCTGGCTGTGATTTGTCTGCGCATGAATCTATGATAAAATAAAAGGGACACCTTTTTTTTTTGCAAATATATGCCAGACAAGCCCACAAAGTATGCCATAAAGGATTTTGTACTGGCAGAAGCAAACACTGGTTTCTGCCTGAAAGTAATTACATATACAGGAAAGTATTTCTTTCAAAGAGAGAACTGTCCCTTGACAAGTCAGGTTGTGCTGGAGCTGCTTCAGGGCTATGAACATTTGGGTCATGTTGTGTACATTTGGACAATTTTTATACATGCCCAGAATTGTTCATGGAGCTACAGAGCAGGGGAATTGGAGCTTGTGGCACAGTGAGGGTGAACAGGATACACATGGCTTCACAGTTGAAGCCAGACAGGCTGAAGATGAAAAGAGGTGACAATATGGTTTTCATGTGGGCAGAAAACTTGGTGGCAGTGGCATGGCACGATGGCAAACGGGTGACTTGTCTCTCTACAGTACACATTAACAATATATGTGGGAAAGTGCAGCAACAGACAATTGAAACGTAGGCACCAAAGCAACACATTTTGTAAGCAATGCAATGTGGCAATGACTGAAATTGGCTACTTTGAGCGAGATCAGACTTTGCAGGAATTTGCTGTGTAAAATGTATGTGAAATCATATCCAGGCAGTATGCAGGCTCATACAACATGCAAGACAGTAACATTTGTCAAAAGTAAATATTTTTTGTTGATTTCAATTGCTTTGTGTTCTTTTTTTAAAAAAAGTTAGTTTTTGGAAAAATATTCAGCCCTGGGAGAAAAAAAACAAACAAAAAAAAAAATTAGCCCTAAAAGAGTTAAAGAAGTGTATCTAATCTGATAATGTTTTAGTATCTCGGGACTCTTATACAGCAAAATGTTAGTTACGAAAAATAGGGGAACACGTGGATTATATAGTACATTTAATAAAATATTCTGAAATGATTCCAAACTTACCTCAATTGTAGGATCATATTCATCCACAAAGTGATTCTGAATGAGTTGGATTGTCAAGGCACTTTTCCCAACACCACCAGCTCCCACAACCACAAGTTTATATTCAGTCATTTCACACCCCCTAAAAATGAATTCAGAAAAAAACATTTACAAATTTACCTATAAACAACTAAAACTATCAAAGAATTACATACTTACAAACTACTGTGTCACTGAAAAACAAAAAGATAACACCTGTGATCTGCAGTTTAATTGTAAAAATACCACTTTAAATAGATCATAAGTTTTCTACATGGCAGGTTATGCAGGAACTTAATGTTAAATAAATAAATATATAAATGTTAAAGAAATCAAATCACTAATGGAATCTGCCTATTCAAGTAACGTGAAATTGGTGATTAGTACCATCCTTAAAACCCTCATCAGAGCATCCCAAATATTTAATAGTTTGCCAAATATATGTCATGATATACAGTATAGAGACATTTTCAATTCGCACAATGTGTTGTGAAATAGTAAAATAGCATTTTTTATATAAATATTTTACTAAAGCAACTGAAATTCTGGAACCAAGTACTGCTCTTCATTGTCAATATACTGTAAATGATGGCACCCAATAGGAGGTTGTCATGCATTTGCTTCCTTTTACCAAAGAGCATTTAATGCTTTCAACAGAGTGAAGGGTGCAGGATCTGCTAGGTGCATCAAAGAATGACATTACTGCAATACCTCAGTCACAATGTAATAACACATTTTTTTAATGTTGCTGAGCATTTAAGTACTGCAATTAAATTCTATAATATACTGCAATTTATTATTCTCTTTGTATTCAACTGAAGTTGAAATCATGTACCCACAGGAAAATTGCATACATCACAGGTAATTATTCTTAACTGAGGAAATGGATTTGAGGCATCTCAACAGTCTCTACAACAAGACTGAATTCTCATTTGGGAGGATATACCAATGTGTGCTGTAAATTAAGCTCTGCAAGATAAGCCATTGTTTGCAGCAGGGTTGCACAGTCAATAACTGACTATACATTTACAATCAAATGCTTAAATACAAGCCATTTAAATTCTAATAGTTACATACATGTATATTTCCATATGAAGTTCATGCCACCTGTATATTAACATGCAGGATTCCAAAAAAAAAAAAAAACTGCCAGGGAGAAGCAAAAATTCTCAGCTGTGAATAAAAGATTCCCAAGTTGATTAAACATTGTTTAGGAAAGGGGCGGTGGGGGGGGGGGTTTGGTTTGTGGAGGATACAACAAAACATTTTTTGCTTGTTGCATCTCAGGCCAGATTTAATAATAATAATTCTTTGCATTTATATAGCGCATTTCTCACAACTCAAAGCGCTCAGCAATTGCAGGTTAAGGGCATTGCTCAAGGGCCCGTTTGGCATTTACAGGATTCGAACCGGCAACCTTCCGATTGCCAGTGCAGATCCCTAGCCTCAGAGCCACTTACACATTAAACACCAATATTGGTGCAATGAAAGCACAGACTGCTGTCAAAAGTGACAAGTGATTTCAGCTGATTTTCCTACTGTGGACGACAAGAAAATAGAGACGATGAGAGAAGAGAAAGGCATCATTTCTAGCAGACCAGAGTTCTTCATTATCATGTAACATTTTTGGGATCTGCATGTTTTATGTGAAGCTCTTTACTCCCTGTAACATTATGAAAAGCAGAATGCACCCAAATACTCAACTTCAATCTGGATTTAGTATTTTATATTGGGATCTCTTCAGAGCACGGATATAAACTGTGCACTACCTAGGGAAATGTGCAATCAATGCATTTTGTTATTGAATTATACAGTACATAAAATTTATTGGTTCCACTATAAGAGTGGAAAGAAGGAAAAAAAAAAAAACAGATACTTGCCCTTTGACTGATGACATTTTGCTATGAAAACCTCTTTAAACTTGTAACATTTTTATGGCCTCAGTTTATTCATCAAATCCAGGTCCCATGTAGCCTGTTCGCTCAATATGTCTTTATTATTTGCACTGTACTTTGTCTCTAATTTCCCTTGTGTCATTCTTGTGTAATTTGGTTATACTGCAAATGGACTTGCTTTCTGTGTTTTGCAAAGTACCAAAACACCTAATAAAATAACTGAAGGTAGCAAGCAGTCAAGTAATGACCGTGGCTTATGATCAACTGCTAGCAAGGACACAGCAATGGAAAGGAATATGAGCAAGTGTGAAGGATTTGGAAACTGTGGAAGACAAGCTATGAACATTTTGGAAATGCCTCTGAAAGAGAACATGCCAGCAGGTCTGAAAATGAATGGATGCATAATATGCAAACATTTATCTGAATAATCTGCAATTACTACATGACAAACAGAAGGCATTTCTGCATCATTCAGGTACCAATAATAAAACATTTTCTAACAAATTTATATATATTATTAAAGGACAGACCCTAGACTCACTGGAGACATCCTCTACACTGCATTTGTATAGACAGACAGACAGACATACATGTCCAGTAGCTCAAGCACATCCTCTCAGGGGAATTCAGGTGCCCAGTAGCTCAAGCACATCAGTAAAAATTGTTACAAATTATTAAACAAAAAACAACAACAAAGGCAAGAAAAGCAAAACAAAATAGCAAAAAGTACAAATGTTGAATTCTTACAATGTCAGAAGGTAGAGTGGTGACCAGGTCATAAACTAACACTAAATCAACAGCATGTACATTAGAGTGTAGAGTTCTGGATACTGAATTTGTGTGCTGGCGTGCCGGGTAGTGGAGTCGGAAGCAACTACTGGGTTACTGGAGTTGGTGTCGGTAAAAATGAACAGACTGTCTAAATGTAAACTGTAATATAATTTGATAAAATTTCCAATATCATATATACTAAACCGAAATGTAAATTGTAATATCATATATATTAAACTGTTTTTTTCTTCTGATAAATATTTAGCCTCTTTTTTTAATTTTATAAGTTTTCTCTTATGTTTAACTCTTTCAGGGCTGATGTCGACTTCTATCAAAAGGAGGAGTTGATAATGGTAATCAACTGTAAACTGTGACAAAACCAACTGTTATTTTTTAGTTGGACTCTCGTTGCTAGAAGGAAAGTTGGCTTCATTGGTTTGACTGAGATTTCCTGGGCTCGTGTGAGTAGTAAGCCACAAAAATAGCACTGACATAATGGCGAGAGATCAAAGCGAATGCGTAAAGCAAAATACTCCGTGGGCGAAGCTTTGCCTATTATCTCTGAACTGGACTATGACTTGCCGGACTCCGATTTTGATACAAGTGATCGAAAACGAATGTGAGGTTCCAGCTTCAGCTGACTCGTCCCCAGTTAATCGTGATGGTGCTGAACAGGTTCATGTAGCTGACACGCCTACAGCAATGTTCGCCAGGAGGACTGCCACTTAACAATGGGAAGAGGCAGAAACCAGATTGCGATGCACCGCGACCGTGACCCCTGCTGCTGCTGCCCCAGCCACGCGAAGACAGCCTGACAGCAAGCCTGCCGCACATTCTTGGCAAAGTGGCAGCCGCAGCATGCAGCAACAGATGTTTAATGTTGATTTCTGTGTGAAACCATTGCTTTTCAGAAACAGTTTTTTTGGAAAAAATATTCAGCCCTCAAAGGGTTAATGCTAATCAATGTTTGTACCTTCTTAAATAAATAATAAAAAAAGCTACAGCTGCATTTAAACCCAAACTTGAACAGGTTAAAGAAAGCCTGATCATTTATGTTTTGCAGTAATTAAATGCCTTGTATTTTGTATGTTTTCAGTCAGCACATAAATATATTAGTCTAATTACAAATAGGGGAGTCAGCGGAGCAATACATTGAGAAGTCAAAGGTTTTATATGTACCAACTCCACAGTCCTCCTGGTGTGTAGTTTATTTTCAATGTTTTACACTTTGGCCAGTGTGTAACCTATGTTCTTCTTTGCCCTGTCAAACAGTAATAGGATATAAAGCATTTGGAAATATACAGTATAACGTTGAAGTTTGTGCTCACTTTGGGATTCAGTGAAATATGCAATCTGGCAAAGGATGCCCAACCCATTTCAAAGAATTTTGTATATTTTACAAATGGAAAAAAATGGAGAATATTAGAGTGCATTTCTCAACAGAATTGAGAAATCCAGGAATTACATTTATACACTTATTGGAGCAAGGGATGAACCCAACTAGACCTGTGAGTCTTCTTCAGATGATTTACTGTCTTGACAAAAACCTGTGCTGTGCAACTATATTTATTTATTTATTTACTTTTTTGCTTTCTAAATGTCTCTTTCCCCTATACAAGTTAACCCTTACTTAATCCATTTCTAAACATCTTTAAGTGGTGCCCTTTATGAACATGGCCACACAAACTCAACATTACTGGCAAAGGTTTTTGAAACCAGACAGGAGCTTAAGCCAATGATTTTTTTTTTTTTTTTTTTAAATTGTGCCAGTATGTTCCATTTTATTAAACCATAAGACACACTCCAGCTCCCTAATTTTAGCCATAGAGGAACTCTGGTCAGCCATGCTGTAATGGAGACAGATATCTCCATCAGACTGAGCAGCACTGTTACTAGCTGTGTCAAGTTAAAAATCTATTTTAGGAAAAGGTCAAGCTCAGGGCAACCTGTTCTCCATAAACAGTAATGGTGAAAATGATAGTTAACCTGACACACAACAGTCAAAAGCAGCTACAAGAGTAAAATGTCTATGTCATTACTAACATAACAAAGAAGTTTAAAAATTATGCTGCGGAAGCCTCTTCCCTCACTTCGAGTATCTGTTGACATGCCACCCAATGAAAAGCAAAGAGGACTAGGCATCCGGCACAGATGCAGAGTCTACTTTTAAATGCTGGATTGGATGTCTCTGTAGCAATTCATTTGGCAGAGTGGATTTCAGCAGATATCTTGTAGCTTATACAACCATCCCATCCCAAACTCCAAAGAGCGACAGCAGCTTTATTTTGTTACTTTACTTATAACAAAGCAAATGTTTCAGTAAGTCTTTTGAAATAAATTTGTTTCCTGTATCCTATGTATGCGCAACATGGGACAATCAAAAAAAAATTTTATACAATGACTTTCCTTTCTACAGTATAGTGGGACAGCATGGTGACACAGTGATTGGCATTGTTGTATCACACATAGAGTATCCAAAGTTCAAATCATGGTCCCAATCACCATCTGAATTTGAATGTTCTTTATGGGCTCCTACAAGATGTTTTCAGGCACTCCCATTTTCCTGCCACATCTCCAAAAGATACACATGGTAGGCTGCCCAGTGTGAATACAAGAGTGGAAGTGCATGCACGAGTAAATGATTAAGTTTGGGATTGTTTCCTGCCTCGAGCCTGATGCGGCACAATGTGCCTGGAGCCCCACATGACTCTAAACTGGACTAAACTGTTCAGAATGTTATGTCTTTCAATAGTGAACACCACCCTTTGGGATTTTACAAGTGCAGAGCTGTAATAATAGACACCAGATTATAACACCAGTCTTGGGACACTTAAATGGAACCAAATACCAGCCAGATGGATACCAAGAAAAATGAGGCATCTAATCTGCCAAATGTTTTGAAAAAAGGCATAGTTTCCAACCTAATGAGGAAAAAATAGCTTACAAAGTAGGGATGCACCGATATGGGAATTTTGGGCCGATGCCGGTATCCTATAATGTCTATGTACTTATCTGCCGATGCCGATATACATATTTATAAGATACAGAGAAAAATGAGACTTGATCTGTCTGGACAAGAATTAAAGACAGAATGAACATTTGTATAACAATTTTGCACACCACATTCAATCATTTAAAACAAATGATATCCAACACATTTGGCTGGCTACCTGTTTGTTATATAGGAAACAGTTTTGCAGGTTGTTGCTTTAAATAACACTTTTCGCTTTCTTTTTGATGGAATACAATAAATTCAACAATAATCAAAAAAATGAAAACTGAAAAAAATAGTAAAATGTATAATGAAATAAGCAATACCACTTAAGAATAACAACTTTTGCAGATTATCTACCATCATTAAATGGCTTCTGCTTAACCACATTTGGCTGGCTATCTGATCCTTTGTTTTACAGTCTGCAGAATTAAATACTACATAATACTTTTTTTCTTTCTTTTTGATGGAATAAATCTAATCAATCTATAATTTTAAAAAACAGAAAAGTGTACAATGGTAAAGAAATAACTAACTTTCTTTCTGGAGGCTTATCATTCTTTTCTGTTTTTTTTTAAGCATGATGGGGAGGTTTTTCTTAATGAACAAGAGCATCTCTGCCTTGACGCAGGAAATACGGTTTCTCTTTTCGTTGATCACATTAGAAGCCAAACTGAATAATCTCTCGCTGTCCATGATAGTACATGGGGCTGACTGGAACTTGCGTGCTACTTTGGCAATGGTAGGAAACCGACTCCAGTTGTTATTCCAGAATTTCAGTGGATTTTCATTCCTCGGGATTGGTGCTTCAGAAAGAAATCCCTGCACCTGCCGAGTAGCATGCATACATACATATACAGCATTATATTCTGTGTCATCTTTCATATCTAAAAGACAGATCTGCACTTTGGCTTTTACCAGGGTTGTCAGATTAAGATTAGAATCCTTACAATAAAAATAAATAGATTGTACAGTAATCCCTCCTCCATCGCGGGGGTTGCGTTCCAGAGCCACTCGCGAAATAAGAAAATCCGCGAAGTAGAAACCATATGTTTATATGGTTATTTTTATATTGTCATGCTTGGGTCACAGATTTGCGCAGAAACACAGGAGGTTGTAGAGAGACAGGAATGTTATTCAAACACTGCAAACAAACCTTTGTCTCTTTTTCAAAAGTTTAAACTGTGCTCCATGACAAGACAGAGATGACAGTTCTGTCTCACAATTAAAAGAATGCAAACATATCTTCCTCTTCAACGGAGTGCGCGTCAGAGAGAGAAAAAGCAAACAAATCAAATAGGGCTGTTTTAAGTATGCGAAGCACCTCCGGTACAAAGCCGTTGAAGGCGGCAGCTCACACCCCCTCCGTCAGGAGCAGAGAGAGAGAGAGAGAGAGACAGATTAAAAAAATCAATACGTGCCCTTTGAGCTTTTAAGTATGCGAAGCACCGTGCAGCATGTCCTTCAGGAAGCAGCTGCACACAGAAGGTAGCAACGTCCCTATCTAGGTGTGCGAACAGCCCCCCTGCTCACACCCCCCTATGTCAGCGCAAGAGAGAGAAAGTAAGCTGGGTAGCTTCTCAGCCATCTGCCAATAGCGTCCCTTGTATGAAATCAACTGGGCAAACCAACTGAGGAAGCATGTACCAGAAATTAAAAGATCCATTGTCCGCAGAAACCCGCGAAGCAGCGAAAAATCCGCGATATATATTTAAATATGCTTACATATAAAATCCGCGATGGAGTGAAGCCGTGAAAGGCGAAGCGCGATATAGCGAGGGATCACTGTATTTGCTGTTTTTTGAAACATTTTATTATTAATATTTTTGCTTTTCACTGTAGATCATTATCTGCTTACAAGTTGCTCATTACTGTTTAAGAGACTCGGGTGAAAACAGTGGCTTCCATGAATGTAATTGGCTCTCCCACAAAAAGCAACGCAAAGACAAATAAGACGCGCACCGCACAGGCAATTTCTAACGATAATGTTCAAAAGAAAAAACAAACAATTGTCAGCGATTGCTCAAAGTAAATGCAGTCATTTTTTTCCCTAGAGGCCAGAGGACCTTATATCCCTGTGTCTATTTTTTACAGTAAATAAACTGAAGCATTGTGACCCTTTATGTGTTTTACAAATGAAACAAGTGTATTAAATGTTACTTTGTGGTGGTTTTTAAGTATTTTGTGTATTATAATCAATTATTTAGTAAACAGCATTTTCCAAAGTAACAAATAAAAATGTAAAATGAGTTTAAGTGTTCATTTATGAAACTATTTAGTTAACACGCACCAAACAAAAATATGAAGCAAAGAAGCATAGACTATAGTTGGCTCAGTCGCTTGATGAAAACTAGCTATCTTTAAAATGGGTGTGTTTAAGACAGAAGATGCCGACCGTTTAACTAATGACTAATAACAATATGGGTTAACAATTCAGAAACACGTATAGGCTGATCCTAAAAAGTTATGTGCAAAAACAGATCTGTAAAATCCCACAATAGTGTCCAGCACATCTTAAGTAACATGAAGCCAAAGTTAGTGCGAGATAAAACCAACAACCGCTCTTTTACATTCGATAGCCTTTTTTCTTTCTTGCCTTCCAAGATTTTTTATACATTCGAATTATGTTAGAATACAAGGGTCCTTGGGTTACGACACACATCCGTTCCTACGACAGTGATGTAACCCGAATTTTGGTGTAAGTCGAAACACACCCTAGCCTTTGTCACTTACCTATCCTAATATATTTTCAAAATCATAATCTAGAACATAAAAAACACAACTAAGCACAGAAGGAGGAAAAGGACAAATATACTGTACTGTAGTAACTGAACAAATGAGTGTTAAAAAAAAAAAAATCCTTATCTTTATTCCTTATCACGTCTCAATTTTTTAAGGTTTTATGGGAGTGAGCGTTGTAAACTCAAAACGTCGTATGTCGAGAGTTGTAACCCAAGGACCCCCTGTAGTGATACTCGATCCGACAGCCCTAGTTATTTACTTAAAACAATGTTGTAAAGATCTCCACAGAGCTTTTTTTAAACTCACCTCTGTTGTCATCTGGCTGTTTTCCCGAGGCATCAATGTGTTCTCTTCAAGAATTTCGTTATACATTTTGAAGAGTGTGCATGTCACCTCGTCATTTATCTTGGCCCTTTTCTGTTGTGGACAATCCATCTGTGATTCACTCGTTTGCATTTCGTTCAATGCAATTTCCATCTGAGCTTGCAACATTTTGAGTACCAGTGATTATACATCTGCATCGAAATAGCAGTCTTTGTATCTGGGGTCTACAAGAGTGGCAACACAGTACATGGGTTCTGTGTAAATCTCAATGAAACGATTGTTTATAGCCTCCAAGAGAGCACTTTTACTGGTTTTGACTCTGAAGTCAGTATAAGCGCTTTTAGTCAACAGTCGTTTTAAAGCATTAACTGAGGAATAACGTTAGACGCCAAGGCTTCAGACTGGCAAATTTCTTTTGTCAGTTGTTCAAATTGAGCAAGGAGTGCGATTATGTTCTCGATCAAACCCCACTGATTAAGTGTTAGACGTTAGGGTAGAATTGCATCTAACTCAAAATCGGAGGCATAAGCCCCAAGGACTCTTTTCTGCTCCAGCAAGATTTGCAGCATATAGAATATGCCGTTCCATCTAGTCGAAACGTCTTGTTGAAGCATTTTTGGCTGCATACCAAGTTCAGTTTGTATAGTTTTGAGACGTGAGCGGGCTAATTGTGAATGCTTAAAGTGACGACTATTTTTCTGCCGATCGCTATTGTATCTGTGACGCTGCGCTGGGATAGTACGCCGTCATTCACAGCAAGCTGTAAAGTATGAGCCATACATGGCAAACTTGGGATCCCACATCCCTCCATAGCCTTTGCAACATTGAGTGCGTTGTCTCGTAATACTACATGAACATCCTCTTTGGGTATTTTCCATGTTTCAAACATTCTTTTTAATGCCACAGAGAGTGCAGCACCCGTGTATGATCCAGAGCACTCTTGGGCGTGCAAGATTGCTTTCTGCAAATCAAACTTGCGGTTGATCCACTGAGCAGTTAAACTAAGCATACTAATAGCACTCGTAACAGATGTCCATATATCAGTGGTAAAGCTTATGGCTGTGACATCTTCAGCAAGGAGTTTGTGCACATGACTTTCCACAATCTTGTGTAACTCTGGAAGCGCTATGTCAGAAAAATAACGGCGACTGGGTATCTGGTAACGGGGCTCGAGATGCTCAAGCAGCTTTTGAAATCCTGTATCTTCTACAACAGAAAATGGCTGATCGTCCAGAGCAATAAATTCCATCACCTTTGATAAAGATAACCCTAAAGCTCAAACAATTACTGCAAATGTCTTTGATTTTTCAAGTAACTGATCAACACGATGAGCAACTGGAGTTTCTGATTTTGTGCGCGGAGGCCCAGGATTCTCCTCTTTTACTCCGAGGAATTCTGTATAGTTGTCAGGTTGGCATGTCTTCAAGTGTATAATTAAGTTGGTGGTATTGAAATTTCGCACTTTGGTCCCTCTGCACAAAACATTAGTCGAACAAGTGTTGCAAATGGCATATTTTATGTCGCTCTCACTCACTTTGAAAAACTTCCACACCACAGACATTTTTGCACAGTTGCCTAGCATCGCCTAAACGTCTGGCACATCCGGAACAAGTGAATGCGTCATCAATATCGGTTCGAATTATTGGTCAAATTTAGTCATCGGTCCGACGCTGATAAAATTATTTTAACCCATTATCTGCCGATACAGATATAAATCCGATATTATTGTGCATCCCTATTACAAAGGCAACTTGCAAGAATATTATCTTTAAAGGATATCACACAATTGCTGAGCTTACTTTTACTATTACAATATTACAAATATATTAAGGCTATGTATTTAAACTGACAGTAAGCCTGTGCCTATCCCAACAGAAGAGGATGCAAGGTAGGAATAACCATAAGGCTCAAAACAAATTACAGTCAAATCTGTAAGAATAACTGAAGACATTTCTGTGTACGTATAAAATGAACCATGTTTTAATGCTTGTTATTAGGAGTTTGAAGCCCTATCATTCTTGTTTTGGTGCCTTTTATGTGGAGCTTGCAGCATCTCTCCTTATTGTAATATGTTATGAAATATTAGGATGTCAGATAGCTAGCCCTCATATTTTCCCTCTGGACAACGATAAACACAGACAGGTGTGCTAGGGGCCAAATAGTTTCTACACATTTCCAGGATACTGTCAGCATGTTTGAACCACTAAAAAAAAAAAAAAAAAAAAGAGGCCCTGCACAGATGGAAAAAGGCAGCCCTGTGTATCATACCATTTATGTCAAGAAGGTTGGAAAAAGAGAAGGACATCACACAAAACTGAAGCTCCAAGAAGAAAGTGCTCAAATAAAGTTAAGCAACTTCAATCCCCATAGCTTGAAACTAACAATGTATTAGCGTGACCCATAGTATGAAATTTATCAGATAATAAAGCATCTACATTAATCAGGCCCACAATTATTATTACTTACACTGTTACACTAAAAAGAAAACAAAAAACACTTATGCATTTGTTGTACTAGTCATCAAAGAACACACAATAGTGTGCTTTGTAGCTAAAACAAAGTTTGTCATACTAACTTCATCTTTGAAACCATGTATGCTATAACAGTGACAAAGATCAGTCAGAGATATTGCTAATATACTCTTGGAAGCATTGCTGGGTCCTTATTAAGTACTGGAACAATGATGTATAAAGCACACCTTTTTCCTGAAAATTCAACCAAACTCTGGGTTTGAGATAAAAATGTGAATGAGGCAAAAGTGAAAGACATCACCTCTGATACGTTGGTATTCTTACAACTCACATTGGTTCCATTCTATCTGAAATAGTGTGGTGCTGAGGTGTCACCCGTCGCATGGCTGCACTCTGGTCCTAATCTGGGATCCTGAGTTGGTTCGTCATGTGGTGGGTGCAGCAATGCGTTGTATCAGCCAGCACCTGCTCCTAACCTCACCTTATGCTTACATCAAAATTTTAGAATAATTGTGTGCTCCACTTTTTTTTTTTTTTTTTTTAAATTTTCCTCAATCTATGGAGAGTACTTCATGATGCTACAAAGGCATCTGGCCTGTTCTTTCCTTAACTTTGAAAGGAACTCCACATAGTGTTATTGACTCCTTTCAAAATAATTTTGACATCTCCACCATAGCGTAGGATGCACAACCAACTTCTATAGTATGCCAACAAACTGTTTCAACATATTATTCAACCACAAGTGCAAATAGTGAAAAATTTGTTATTTGCACATTGATTAGGCAAAACAACACAGAAAGATCCAGGTTTACAATAAATACTGAAGCTAGACGAATTCATGTTAGAAAAAGCATATTGTTTTAAAAAGCAACACACAGGTAAGTTGGTGCTCCCACACATCACTTCCAATAATAGTGTTATGAATCAAAGCTTTTTCTACATAAGGTTGCAAGCAGTTACCCAGTTGAACCATTCAACGCAATGTAACAGCCATTGGATTTACAGTCTGGACCTCACCTGTCATTATGATATGCCACTTCTTCCAATTATTCTTCTACTCTGAAAGGTTTACCACAATGTCCAATGCTCATTTCTCCCAGTTGCTTTACATTTATTCACTTAGCAGATGCTTTTATCCAAAGTAGCTTACAAAAGAGGTCAAACATAATTGAGTAACTGTTTTCAAACAAGTGTTACAGAATGAAATTTCAGAATTGATCAAGTTAAAAAGATCAAAACCAAATAGAACAAACCGAGACTAACTACTCTTATCTTAGATGCCAACATCCTCACATCAAAACCACCATCAGTAAGATAGCCAGTCTCAGAAGAAGACAGTTTTCAAACACTTCTTAGCTGGGGCGCTGCTTAATGGCTGACCCTGTGTTCTGACCTCTAAAGGTCATGCAAAAAGACAATTAACATTCTGGGAATAATAAAGGATACCAAATCAAAAAACACACACTAAGAGTCAGGGTTCCAGATGGGCAGCTGATTCTGTCAGTTAGGGGCTACACATAACTCTGGATTGAGATCTGATGTTACAAAGAGGTAATACATTATCATTTATTGTGTTTATATACACTTTAGCATTATACAGTAATTGATTTTTCCATATCACACTTGCTGCTTTCACCATTTACTTACTCAGGATACTCAAGACTTGTTTCACTTATTAGGTCAAAAGAAAGCAAGTAAAAACCATGGGCAAATTTGTTTAAATCTGCTCCCCCTGCTCCCCAATTGTCTCATAAATAATCTGAAACTGAAAAAAGTAATTGGCACCCATCATTGTTTATTCCATATTTATCAAAAAAACTAAAAAGACTTTGCTTTAGAGTTTTGATTCAAAAGAACATTTCAAATAATAAAACAAATGAAAATGCATGGACAAAAATGATAGGACCCTTATCCCAATAGTCTGTTGCACAAAACCAAGTGATTCCTCGAGCTCTCAATGAGATGTCTACACCTGTCAACAAGCAGTTTTGTCCTACTCTTCATGAGAAAACTGTTCCAGCTATGTTATGTTTGAAGGGGGCTTAGTCCAGACTGCATGTTTCAATTATTTTCCCATAAATGTTCAACAGGATTCACAACGGGGCTCATAGAAGGCCACTTTAGAAAAGACTTCTTCATTGAGCCCACTATCACTCAAAAAGCAACAGATGGTGTGATCAGACACTGATAGACCTTGACCTTGGCATTCAGCTTGTATCTGTTTGTAAGCTGTCCTTGGCTTTTTGTCTACCATTCTCACTATCGTTCTGACCATTTTGGGTCAATTATCCTCTTGCAGCTGTATCCTGGAGGGTTGGCCACATTCCCATGGACCTTAAATGTCTTAATATTTGCAACTGTTGTCACAGAAACATTAAGCTGCTTGGAGATGATCTTTTAGCCTTTGCCTTTAAGATGCTTGTCTGTTATTTTCTTTCTTATCTCCTCAGACAACTCTCTCCTCTGGTTCCTCTAGTTCATGCCCAGTGTGGGACACACAATGATACCAAAGAGCAGAGTGACCTACTTTTCTCCATTTAAATCAGCTTAATAACTGATTTCATAATTGGAGACATTTATGACACTAATTAAATAAAATAGTTTAAAAAGTAAAATCACTCAAATCTAATTATTTAGTATCTTTTCTAGGGGAACCAACAAATGTGTCCAAGCCATTTCAGAATAAGTATTACTTGATCTCATTTCACAATTGCTGCGCGTTACTCAATGACATATCAAAGACATGAAGATATACACGGGGCAATTGTTATTCAATTATTCACTTTCAGGGGGCAGACAGAACTTTTTCCAATGAGCTGTAAGGATACCAACGAATTTGTCCATGTCTGTGCACAAAATGTAACAATTTTAAATAGGTGTTGCCATTGACCATTGAGTATTCAGCCAGTCCCTTCTAGATGACACTAACTGCGTAGCAGTAACTTCAAAAGCACTGAAGTAAGGTACAGTATAGGCCTAATACTGACTTTAATCAGTAATTCAGACTATTTTCTAGATTTAAAAGGCGGAGAAGCCACAGCTGAGGCTACGTTCACACTACTAGGTTTCTCGCTTTAAAACACAGGCATAAGTTTGTTTTTACCTTATGGTCACCCTACCTTGAAATGTTCAACCCCCAGAAATGAAGATTTGGAAATGCTCTTTTGAACTGTAATTTTATGAAAATGTTGGCTAACCTTTACAGTGTGGATAAGTGAAAACAGAGACTTAATCGTCCTCTGACTAATCTGTGGTTATTACGTGGCACTTCACTGAATGGATCCTGCTCATTCAAGCATCTCATTCCTGGACTGGTCATCCATTACTGAAGTAAAACAAATTCCAAAAAAGTAGAAACAGAGAAATTTCCTTCCATTGTGCTTGTTGTGTTACTTACCTATATGCATTTAAATGGCCTTTTATACAGTTTAAAAGATGCATGTATATGTAAAAGGACAAATAATTTAATGATCAATATAGTTTTGTGATAAATTTTGTGTCCAGCGGCCTATCCCTTTAAGGGGGACACGTTGCAGGCCCACTGTAGGCAAGCAGCTGTCATGTGCATTTACAGCCACTTTAGAGTGGCAAGCTCTCTTTATTAAAAAAAAAAAAAAAAATGCAATTTTTAAATGAAAATGTAGTGCTGGGGAAGTAGCCCAAATTAAACAACAAGCTTGTAAAATGTACAAATCGATTTGTGTCATAAGAGTGGCTTTGAAGTGGCTGCTGAAAACTGAAGAATTATGAATTAACTCCAATACACTAAACAAGTAAACTTGCCCTTACTGCAAGTTATGTGCCATTTTTCTATTAGGTGACAAAAATAGACAGCAAGAAACATGGAGAAATACTTTTTAAGAGTATCAGAAACTACTGTTACAACAAACAGAAACCTTCACATGTAGTGAGGTAGTTATGAATTCCTCATATAACTGATAATGTAGTTTGATCACTACAAGCCCCAATAGACATGCTAGAATAATACAATCACATCTAATATTCAAGAATTGAAAAAAGCAAAAATAACATTTTATATTTATTTATTATATAATAATTAGCTCAACCCAAAAGGTCAGAATATTAAACAGGCTGCCCATCCTGGTTCTTCAAAGTAAATGGTTAATAGGGTCACTTTTGAAAGCATATGCTGCAGATATGTAGGTGGCCAGATGGAGGATACTGATAAGAAAATTCCCCACAAATGCTATAAATCTTTAATTCCAGGTACTTTTTGGAGAAAACTATCTAGCTGTCAAACCAAAGCACTGCTAATACAAAAGCGGTGAAAACTAGATTAGAGTTAAACAAGCTGAAACAAATGATGGTTATCACCATTTTTTAAGAGAAACTAGTAAAAGTCATACAAATACCAAGTTATTGTGGAAAACCAGATTAAAATAACATAAATTTAGTAGAAATACTGGGTGTTCCGTAAGTCCAGAATAATAAGGGGAAAAATGGCAATTCAAATACTTTTATTCACAAAGCTTGTCAATAAAGCCCTTAATGTTCCAGATCCAGACAAGATATGCCCTATCAGCAACAACATGTTGAGAATTAGAGACAGAAGGACAATATTTAACCATGTGAGGGAACATTCCAGAGGCATCGAAGTAACTGTAGTGACATAGTTGGGTTTGTTGACAGAATATTTGCATGGTGCAAGGAGAGAAAGACTAAAATTTATTAAATTAAAAAATAATAAATTTAATAATAATAAATAATAAATTTAAATCTGATGTACTTGTGATTAGGATTTTTGGAGGACAGTGCGATTAGAATAGTGCATTAGAAATAAAGTAGGATAGTTGAATCTGGGAGGTTACACTGAACATAAAGGTAAAACATCCTTACATACTTTATGTAATGCAACAAAAAATGTGGCAAGAGGTTTTAAATTGGAAAAGTGGTACTGAGAGAAAAAGGAAAATAAGTGAATGGGGAAGGTAGAGGACAGTGAGACTCCACATAACTTAAAAACTGATCTCATCTAAAGCGAAAAAGAGGTGAGAATATAAAATAGGGCGGCACGGTGGCGCAGTGGGTAGCGCTGCTGCCTCGCAGTTGGGTGATCTGGGGACCTGGGTTCGCTTCCCGGGTCCTCCCTGCGTGGAGTTTGCATGTTCTCCCCGTGTCTGCATGGGTTTCCTCCGGGCGCTCCGGTTTCCTCCCACAGTCCAAAGACATGCAGGTTAGGTGGACTGGCGATTCTAAATTGGCCCTAATGTGTGCTTGGTGTGTGGGTGTGTTTGTGTGTGTCCTGCGGTGGGTTGGCACCCTGCCCAGGATTGTTTCCTCCCTTGTGCCCTGTGTTGGCTGGGATTGGCTCCAGCAGACCCCCGTGACCCTGTGTTTGGATTCAGCGGGTTGGAAAATGGATGGATGGATGGAATATAAAATATGGATCTCGGAGACTTGATCATTCTAAATCCCATTTCTTTATCTATATATATAAAATCCCCATGTGCGTCCAGGTGTCCGTGTGTGGGTGTCTTCTGATGAAGTGCGCATGCGCGGGGCACGGTGCGATGCTCGATATTACTGTCAGAGAAAGTTAGAGGCGTTTTACGGAAATACAAACCAGTATTACTGCGAGAGGAAATTAAAGGTACACAATACAGTGACGCATATTACAGCCACATACAAGCCAGTATTACTGTGAGAGGAGATTGTATTACCGCCAGAGAAAATTAAAGGTATATTACAGACGTACAAGACGGTATCCTTCAATAAGGGCGCGCACAGGCATCCTTCAATAAGGACGCGTACAAAAAGGCGAGCCTCAAAAGGGTGACCTCAATTGGGCGCAGCGAATAAAGGCGCGCGTAAATAAAGATCTGCACCTTTGTTGCTCTTCACATATTCCAGAGCCATTTCAACTAAATTATCTACGAATGCCTATATTCACCGCGCTCAATTGAGGTCGCCCTTTTGAAGCTCGCCTTTTTGTGCGCGCCCTTATTGAATAGAGCCCTACAAGACAGTATTACTGTCACAGAAAATTAAAGACACACAATACACGGCGGCAGCCCACGAAGAACGGTCAGCTCAGCAAGTAAACATCAACAAAAGAAAGGCTGAAAGAAAGAAAAATACGACCAACAAAAAGAATGAGGACAAAGTCCCTTGCCATTTAATATAGACTGTTCCTACTGATGTTTATGCACTACTGTACTAGCGCCCGTTATTGTAACGGGCTAAATGACTAGTTTACAATAACAGACAACTAAGGTGGAAAGGAATAGGTGTACCCAGCAATTCCACAACTCATTTTCTTAAAATAACTGGGTGTCCGTATACAGTTGGGTCCATAAATATTTGGACAGAGACAACTTTTTTCTAATTTTGGTTCTGTACATTACCACAATGAATTTTAAATGAAACAACTCAGATGCAGATGAAGTGTAGACTTTCAGCTTTAATTCAGTGGGGTGAACAAAACGATTGCATAAAAATGTGAGGCAACTAAAGTATTTTTTTAACACAATCCCTTCATTTCAGGGGTTCAAAAGTAATTGGACAATTGACTCAAAGGCTATTTCATGGGCAGGTGTGGGCATGTCCGTCATTATATCATTATCAATTAAGCAGATAAAAGGCCTGGAGTTGATTTGAGGTGTGGTGCTTGCATGTGGAAGATTTTGCTGTGAACAGATGCGGTCACAGGAGCTCTCCATGCAGGTTGAAAGAAGCTATCCTTAAGCTGCGAAAACAGAAAAAAGCCATCTGAGAAATTGCTCCAATATTACGAGTGGCAAAATCTACAGTTTGGTACATCCTGAGAAAGAAAGCAAGCACTGGTGAACTCAGCAACGCAAAAAGACCTGGACGTTCACGGAAGACAACAGTGGTGGATGATCGCAGAATCATTTCCATGGTGAAGAGAAATCCCTTCACAACAGCCAACCAAGTGAACAACACTCTCCAGGGGGTAGGCATATCGATATCCAAGTCTACCATAAAGAGAAGACTGCATGAAAGTAAATACAGAGGGTGCACTACAAGGTGGAAGCCACTCATAAGCCTCAAAAATAGAAAGGCTATATTGGACTCTGCTAAAGAACATCTAAAAAAGCCAACAGTTCTGGAAAAACATTTTTTGGACAGATGAAACCAAGATCAACTTCTACCAGAATGATGGCAAGAAAAAAGTATTGAGAAGGTGTGGAACAGCTCATTATCCAAAGCATACCACATCATCTGTAAAACATGGTGGAAGCAGTGTGATGGCTTGCATGGCTGCCAGTGGCACTGGGACACCAGTGTTTATTGATGATGTGACACAGGACAGAAACAGCCGAATGAATTCTGAGGTGTTCAGAGACATACTGTCTGCTCAAATCCAGCTAAACGCAGTCAAATTGATTGGGCGGTGTTTCATGATACAGATAGACAATGACCCAAAACATACAGCCAAAGCAACCCAGGAGTTTATTAAAGCAAAGAAGTGCAAAATTCTTGAATGGCCAAGTCAGTCACCTGATCTTAACCCAACTGAGCAGGCATTTCACTTGTTGAAGACTAAACTTCAGACAGAAAGGCCCACAAACAAACAGCAACTGAAAGCCGCTGCAGTAAAGGCCTGGCAGAGCATTAAAAAGGAGGAAACCCAGCATCTGGTGATGTCCAGGAGTTCAAGACTTCAGGCTGTCATTGCCAGCAAAGGGTTTTCAACCAAGTATTAGAAATGAACATTTTATTTCCAGTTATTGAATTTGTCCAATTACGTTTGAGCCCCTGAAATGAAGGGATTGTGTTAAAAAAATGCTTTAGTTGCCTCCCATTTTTATGCAATCGTTTTGTTCACCCCACTGAATTAAAGCTGAAAGTCTGCACTTCAACTGCATCTGAGTTGTTTCATTTAAAATTCATTGTAGTAATGTACAAAACCAAACTTAGAAAAAAGTTGTCTCTGTCCAAATATTTATGGACCCAACTGCATCAGCAAAGGCTAACGGCCCAAATGCATTTTAATAAAAAGAGTTATAATGTAGAAAATCGTGGGTCACTGATACTGAGAAGAGTGGAGAAAAAGACAAGCAGAGTTAAAATTTATTGCTATCGTTACATAGTACAATTAAGTTCTTACATACATGTCTCCCACATACTGGTAACAGTAGTACAAAACAACAAAATATATAACAAAATTTCTTGTAGCATTTTACACTACACTAATAGCACACTACACAACTTTTAGTCAGACAGCATGTCAAACATAACAATTGCAGTTGGAGGATCGTATCACCTTGAGGAGGATATCAGATTACACAGCCAGAAACTGTAGTGCAACATCCTTTGTTAATTACTCCTTGCTGGTAAAAATTTCCAACGTATTGCAAGCTTACCACGTTTTGACAGCCAATGAAGGTGTTATCTGACAGCACCAGAGGGCTGTACTAATGTTTTCCAGGTATGGAGAGTCTTGGCTTGTCTTTTTCCATTTTCTGTTCAGTCATGGTACAAACAAACAAAAGACATCAGACAGACAAGAATCTTTTGTTTGTATGGTCCAAAAACACCCATTTTCCTTCATTCACCCTTTGTGAATGCTACTTATAGACAACAGTTTTCTTTTTAAATGTAGAGAAATAAAATGGATTGTTGTGGGGGGAAAAATGGAGGGAGAGACAACACAGAAAAGTAAACCATCACCAATTTGAAATGAACATATATACGAGAAGAGATAAGTAGAAAGAAATTTGAGAAATAATGGTGGAGAGAAAGGTTAATAAAAGTTATCAGTGAGTCCAATGCCCAAGAGGTCAGTGCTGCCTAAAGGGAAATGGCTAAGGTAAAATTAAAACAAATGAAAATAAACCAGTTTAGATATAATGGTTTAAAGCAATAAAATTTGAACATGGAGAAAATGATTGATTGTTCATGAATTATGACACCATAAAATGTGTATAATATATTTAGGATAAAATATCAATTATACTAAACCATTACATACAGCATTCTCTGGTTATGTTGATGAGGAGTGCCCTCTTATGGATACAACACAAAATAACACTAACTTTAAGGTTGGTATATACTGTAGAACAAGCAAACTAACAAAGAAATCATTAACTATTTATTGAAAAAAAGTCAGGACTACTTCACTTTATGATTTTTTTATTCTATCGTACAAATAATTTAAATTATTTTATGTAGTAAAATATTTAATTTTATATGACTGACAAGTAGATTTGCAAAAGGCATTGGAGCAAATATAGAACGACTTTTTGTACTTCTGTCAAAATGCTTAAGGTCACTGTCAAACTAAAAGTGTGATTTAAGCAATATAATATTGCAGATGTTTAGGTTATAATAATGAAAGAATGAGAAAATCATGTTGGAAAATGGCATATTCTCCTTAGCCAGGTGTGCTGCAGATTGGGTACAACTGTGTGCAAAAAATACAAAGACCTATATCTTCATAGAGCAAAATCTACTGAAGAGACTTTACTTACAATTAATAAGTTTTATAACTGTTCCAACTTTTGTTATTCATGTTTGAGTTATTATGTCACAGACTTGCATCCTGACAGACGTGCATCACTCAGAAAATGGTCAAAATGTGTTGAAAAATGACTACAATATGTAAATTCAGTCAAAACTTAGTCAAACCATTAACCAATAACAATACTTTCCCCATATGTATAGCATATGAAGAAAAATGAGACAGCCCAACAACTGACACAGATCTCAGTATTCACCTGGTAGGCATTTTCAATTGATTTTGGAAGTGCAGTTTTACTCAACTCAACAAAAAAGTTTGCACATGCTTCTTACAAAAGCATTTCCAGCAAAGTACCATAGAGATGAGCTACAGTTGGTTACCAGAGAAGCTGCAACTGGGCTGGTGGAGTCTTTATACTGTATGTGGTTCACATAAAATGACAAGTGTTACATCTCCCTTTTCCCCCATTCTTCCTCTGCCTGGATGCTTATCAAAAGGACTAGCATCCTGTGGGTTAAGACAGGATCTCGCCTTATTCTATTCACTCCTGCTTAGTAAGCATGTTCAGATTGCTGAATGAACCATAAATATCCCCTTCTAAATGTGGCTCGTCAGCTCTCCTTTCAAAAGGCTGTTCCTCAACACACCTACCCACAACCAGAACAGGATAAGATGCTGTGGTTTGAGCAGGTAGCAAATAGGAATAGAACAACTGACAAGAACGGGCCATTCAGTCCAATAAGCTCATCCGTTGTGATCACAAATATTGTTTAAAAATAAAATCAGGTCAAGATGTGAAGGTCCCTAAAGTCGTAATACTCGCCATCTCGGATTCTGCATACAGAAAACCTGTCTAATATTTGTCAAAAGTTGCCATCAACAAGCTTTCAACCATGTCTTGTATTTTGTTGAAGAATTCATTTTAAATTAACAGCTTGTATCCACAATTTTCTTCATAATTGTTAATACTTGTGTTATCTCATAATCTCTGTTTGCTTAAACTGGAAAGGTTCAACTCCTTCAATTTTACCTCATTCCCCCTCAGCCCGGTTTCAGTGTAGTTGTTCTCCTCCAGAGTTCCTTGATCGCTGCTATGTCTTCTTTGTAACTAGGGGGCTTTACCGCCTGCTCGTTTTGCTCGCCAACCCCCGTGCCTGCGCTACACGCTAGCCTCTTAGTGGTTCTGTCGCTCACGTGTGGGGATGCAGATGTACAATTTAAACAGATTTTTATTTTCATGGGAATTGTTGCATATGCACAACAGAACTATTTTACATTACAGCAAGTAATTAACCATATTAAAACAAAAAAGTAAAATGTAATAATTTAAAAGTAAATTATGTTTCATTTTGCGTTAGAGGTATTTGTTGCGTAATATGATTTCATTCTGTTTGGCTTTGAAATTAACACACAAATACTTTTTAAACTTACACTGTTACTGCAAAACTTCACCAAAAACAATTTTTTTAATTAAGGTTTCGTCAATATTGCTTTGAATTTTGCTTCAGTGTTTGGACTTTCATTAACATATATCTGCCCGTGAGTGAATATCATTTCTTTCTCTCGATTAAATAAAATACTTTTTCAAATGTTTGGCTCCAAGATTTGTTAGAATAGCTTTTGCAAAGACAATTAACGGGAAACTGTTAACGTTTAAATACGAATGGCATATCAACATCTCCTTTGTTGTATAATGTTATCCGCGGAAGATGTACTACATTACCTTTCTTGGATACATCCTTCTTTCTACAGTAATTTGAAGGGAAGACCGTATGGTCTTAACGGTAGTAGATATTCTTCGGGATATTGTAAGTTGATGTTTTCATCTTCCGCACGATCACCAACACCTGTTGCAGCATAGACTATTATAGACTATGGATATGCATTTAACCAATTTGCGGTGTAACCAATCGACAATTTTCGAGTTAATTCGTTCATCGTTTCTCGGTGCTAGGATTGCCCGTGTACTCATTTGTTCTGTTGATAACCCTTCGGGATGAAATTCTTCAATAAGATTTGGACACAAGTCTTCTTTAATTGGGAACTTAAAGTGAGGAAAACTTTAAAATTTAAAATGTGTGTCAAAAGCATTCACACTAATGAGAGGTGAGATTATTGTGTGCATGGTTGAATAGGGTTGCTTGAAAAAAATCTCATGGCCAAAGTCTTATCTCGCGGGACTTGAAAAAATATTCCAAAAAGTCTTGTCTCGGATTTTTTTTTTTATATAAGAGAGAGATATGAACACTAAAACTACACACAAGGCTCCAGATGAGGCCTCATGAGTATATTAAATAACCTATGCAAAACCTCCCTTAACTTAAGTTACAATGAGGTGTAGAATCCTATTACTCTTATTGTTATCTATATCCAGACTGAAGTAATCAAGAAGTCAACTGTGACCCCGACAGTAGATCCTTCTCTTAAGGAGTACTTTTAATTTTCTGACCTCCTGTTGTGTATTCAAATGTAGCATTTCTATTTTCTAGGTGTAATACTTTCCATCTGCTTACATTAAATTTCTTCTACTCAAACTTATATGCTGTCCAATTCCATCTGTAACACACCCCGATACTATGTTATCTGCTCATCCACCAAGTTTGGTATCATTTGAAAACTTGTGTGTTTATATTCTTATCTAGAATATTACCAAAAAAAAATCCGTGCTTCCTGAGTTTAAGCCAATTTTACACCAACCTACATCCCATGCCTTCAATTCCTATTCTTTAGTGTGATTTGTAACCTTTCATGTGGTATTTTATCAGAAGCCTTCTGAAAAATCAAAATAAGTATCACATGAACCTCTCTTAGTGTATGTTTTTTTGGTTCAATCATGTCTATCCCCACTACCTAACCGAGTTCTATCCTGATTACTACATAAACTAGACACACTTCCCACCTTGTTGGCGCCTTAACATAGTATTGAAAAACAGACATGAATTACATACAAAAAGCTTACACTTCACTATAAATCCAATATACTTATTTCATTTGTAATACTTGTACCATTAAGGCAAAGAATTAACATATTACTTTACTTTGGCTTTTTATTAGTGGACTAGATCACTGTTATCTTGTCTACTCAAATTTATACTACTGTCTGAACTTATGTGAAGTTCTAAACCTGACATTTCGTAAACTCTCTGCCCTCCCATTCTCTAGTTTAAACCATGAAAAATTAACCCACACATATGCTTCCCAAATACATTGGTACCTGTTCTGTTCAAATGTAACCCGACACAACGGAAAAGGTATCATTTGTTCAAGGAGTTCAAACATCCCATAAACCTTTGTCCCTCTATTTTACACCAAGATTTAAGCCACACATTAAGCCGTCTAATCACCTCAGTCTTACCCAAACTGGTACATGGCATAGGCAGAACGTCAGAGAAGACCACCTAGTCAGGTCTGTGCCTCAGCTTGTCACCCAACTCTTTAAATTTGGACTCAGGAGCGGACAACCCACGTCCTTATGTATGACATTTATTTCAACATGGATAAAGAATACAGGATCCACGCCGCACCCAGGCCAATAGTCTATCCACCATTCCAAGCTGGTCTTCTATCAATGAACCTGGAAGCTCTCTATACATGGGATTAATAAAGTATCTATCTCTAAGGGGAAATTCACATACTCCAGCAGCAGCATACTCATACAAAAACAATATTAAAGTGTAATAAAAATGCAGGTTAAAACCGACAATAACTTTGAATAATGTTAGCGTTTACAATACCCCCCCCCGCCGGGTGGAATTGAAGAGTCGTATAGTGTGGGGAAGGAACGATCTCCTCACTCGGTCAGTGGAGCAGGACAGTGACAGCAGTCTGTCGCTGAAGCTACTCCTCTGTCTGGAGAAGATACTGTTCAGTGGATTTTCCATAATTAATAGGAGCCTGCCGAGTGCCCATCACTCTGCTACGGATGTCAAACTGTCCAGCTCCATGCCTACAATAGAGCTTGCCTTCCTCACCAGTTTGTCCAGGCGTGAGGCGTCCTTCTTTATGCTGCCTCCCCAGCACACCACCGTGTAGAAGAGGGAACTCGCCACAACCGTCTGAAAGTATGCCCCATTATCACTACTTCTATATTTTTTGGGTACTGGTTTTCAGATGGTGAAAGCAGCTGGAAACATCAGCCTCTGGGTTTGAAGCTCCTGGATAGTTTGCACCTTTTGCTCTGCGCTTATGCCTGACTGTAACCCACCTGTTTCAACCTCGCCGATCTGGAGTCTCCTCCTGCACCTCGGCAAGATCTGATAATTCCTTACTATAACAAGGGGTAGCCACCCCCCTCTTCATTTCAACAACCTCAAGCTCAAGGTACAAGCTGCAGATGTAGAACACCTTGGAAGAGACTTCATCAAGCCAGCTTCCAAAAAGTCCAACATCATAGAAGACTTGCATTGTACTGTCCTCAAGATTAACATTTGTTTATGTGAATCAAATGCATTACTCCTAAGGGGTTGCTCCTTTTGCAAGCATCTGGCTTCTCACAATGGTGTCTTAGACCTCTTAAAAAAGAAAAATTCATCAGAAAGTCTGAATTTATGGAAGGGTAGTTAAAATGCGACTGGTCCACTAATCTACATTCATATTCATGTTTACTTCTCAAGATTTTTAGAAAAGAATGTGGTGAAGCTGCTAGTCATACCTGGATTGAGTTATTTTATAGCAAAACAATCTAAAGTTACAAAAAGTGTTGTCAGACACTGGTATTTCAGACCCTACAACTGACCCCAGAAAAGCTGCAGACCTGCTCAACCCTGGGGCTTTTCATCTGTGGCCCTGCCTAAACTGATAAGTCTTCAAACATCGGCAAGCTCCTACAGCATCTGGAGGAGATAACAGTCAGACCACAAACAACACTACAGTCAACTGGTATGTTCACCTCAGTCAACTTTTATGGATTTACCCAAAAGATTCTGGATTATGAATTTCTATGTTGAAAAATGCATTAACACAGCATTCTCTGACCATGTTCTCACAGCATGTATATAGCAACTGGCTGGAGCATTGATGGACATTTTCAACCACTCTCTCTCTCTGTCAGTTAACTCTGCACACTTTAAAATGTCCACCATTGTCTCTGAACCTAAAGTCGCTAAAGTATTTTTTTTAAATGATTGGAAACCTGTTGCTCTAAATCCTATTGTAAGCAAATGTTTTGAGAGATCAATCACAGAGTTTATCTGCTCCATGTCCCCTCCCACAATGTGCCTATTGTCAGAACAGATCCACTAATGATGGAACTGCGGCAACATTACACACCACCCTCTCCTATTGGGACAAAAGAGACATCTACGTGAAAATGCTGTTTGTAGACTACAGCTCAGCGTTTAATACTGTAACTCCCACTAAGCTTGACAGCGTGCACAGAGCTTTGGATCTGAATGCCTCTGTGTGCAGCTGAATCCTGAGCTTCCTGTCAGATCGGCGTCATGGTCAGATTGGGTGTCATCACTTCCTCTATACTCACTCTCAGCAAGGGAGCAGCCCCCAATAATGTGTACAAAGTCTTCTCCTATATTCCCTCTACACCCATAACTGTACAGCTAGGAACAGGTCTCATTGTGAAATTTGGGGATGACACAAAGGTGATGGGTCTTACTTACAATGGTGACGAAGTTAAATACAGTGAGGAAATCAGAGCCCTGCCAAGTCCAAAAGAGATAACAGTATGGAAGCGAGGAGGCATACACTTCCCTGTCACCATCAATGGGACTATTGTGGAGAGGAAAGGCAGTTTTAAGTTCTTTGGTGTGCATATAACCAAAGATCTCACATGCACACTAAAGAAGTGGTGAAAAAAAGCACACCACAACCATTTTTATTTCTAGTGGCTGAAGATGTTTGGCATGAGCTTCCAAACCCTACAACTCATTTTACACCTGCAACAATGAAAGCATCCTAACTAGTTGGATCGTTGGCTGGTATGGGAACTGCATTGCCCTTAATTGAAAAAGTTGAGGAGGGTAGTGTGTTCTGCCCATCAAATCACTAGAGGTTACACTCCTAACTTACAAGGCATGCATAGTGGGCTGTGTTTAGAGAAAGCCAGGAAACTCATCAATGACACCAGCCATCAGAGTCATGATATGTTCATATTGTTACTTTCCGGCAGGCAATACCATAACTTCGGGTCTCAGAGCAGCAAACTATGAAATAGCTACTTTCATCCAGCTGTTAAGATACTGAAATTGGCATATCATTATCAGCACCCCGCCGGCCCCAACATTAATGCTGCTGTTCATTCATCTCTACAACAGCTATTTGTGTCATTATTATGCAATGTAGAGAATATAAATTGTTGACATTATAGAAGTAAATAACTACACGAGTTTAGTTTGTACAATTTGTGACTGATGAATTGATATTTAAAATGTATTACTTGTATACTCTATTGCTGAGACTCCCAAGTTCAGTCTTGATGTCCTACCTTGGCTGCAAGCTTTCATTCCAACCAGTTTCACAAATCAGTGGGTCACTCTCACATCTCACCAATCTAATTGTTTAGCTGGCCCTTTCTTTTATCTTATTCTGCCTTCAGTGAATTGCTCTACTAGGATATATGCATTTTGAAGAAATTTGGAAATGTGTTTTCTTTGTCACGCTTTTAATAAACATGATAAAAAAAAACAAGTTATTTCAATTCACTTTATTTCTCTGGTGTTTGCTGCTTAAATTGTATACAAATACTGATGATTAGTGTTGTGCAGATATAGCTGCAAATGACAATGAATGTTAAAGCAGAGCAACTACTTCAAAAGTTACATTAATTTGTGTGTGAATTAGTAGTAAAAGACTTAACTACATAGTCCTCACATTCCAGTCCTGCAAACAAACTTAACTACAACTGCTCATCCCAACCACCTTCTCCTTTAATCAGGACTCCTGCCTTTATTATTAAACGAGCTCTTATTTCACAATTTCTGCAAATTTTTTGTCAATACAGAAATAACAAAATGGCTTTGATAATTCTTTAAAGAAATGTAGTAAGTGAGACATTATTTTCTGCTCTTTTTCTTTCTTTTTAAGATTTGACTCTTTTATATGTTCTAGTTATCTAAGACTTCAGTATAAATTCATTTGTGAACGAATTAATAAGAGGAGTAGCTATTTCCCTTCAGGATTCAGTGTCATTCGCACCCGTATCTGCACTGCTCATCACTAACTCTTCATACTCAGATACAACTAATGAGGCACTCTTCAGGAAAAAGTGAATTAAAAAGAATGCAGTAAAAGAAAGTTAACTTTTAAAGCTATGTCAAAAAAAGTAAATTTCCAAACTTCTCCTACATGTAAATTTACTAGCACATATTTCTGAATGCAATACAAGAAAAGGACTAATTAAACAATTAGATCTTTTAGAAAGGGGCAGCACGGTGGTGCTGTGGTAGCGCTGCTGCCTTGCAGTTAGGAGACCTAGGTTCGCTTCCCGGGTCCTCCCTGCGTGGAGGTTGCATGTTCTCCCCGTGTCTGTGTATGTTTCCTTCCACAATCAAAAGACAAGCAGGTTAGGTGCATTGGTGATCCTAAATTGTCCCTAGTGTGTGCCCTGTGGGCACCTCTGAGCTCCAGTCACCAGACACAAATTAGCTGAACAAAGAATCTAAGTTAAAGAGAGTTATTCATTTCACCAAATCACCTTCAGAGGGCTGCGGTGAGCTGGCACCCTGCCCGGGATTTGTTCCTGCCTTGTGCCCTCTGTTGGCTGGGATTGGCTCCAGCAGACCCCCCCCCCTGTGACCTGGTAGTTAGGATATAGCGGGTTGGATAATGGATGGATCTTTTAGAAGAAAGACTGAACCATTTATTTGCCAAACAGCAGGTCTGAACATGGGAACCCCTACAGTCCATTCTGCAAACTTGCACACAAATTAATATTGCTTTAATGATGTGGAAATTACACATAAGGTTTTCACTCATCTATGCATTCATGGTAGGTGATGAGACAAGAAAGGTGAATTTAAGCTTAAAAATAATTATTTGCGTCAAGATTGAAGTCAAGTTTATCATCATGTGTAAATAATACAATTAAATTCACACTTGCATGTCAGCTCAGAACAACTGACAAAAATACAAAATAAAAAAAATTGATACAGTAGTTAGCAAGCACAATATATATTTTCATGGCATTTGTAGTCTTGAATCACAATCTGATTGTATGGGTGGTTACCTACCAGGTAACGCTTCTGCTTGGTCAGCAAGTCGGCTAACATCCGCCATGGTGCCCATATTATATATATATATATATATATATATATATATATATATATATATATTTTTTTTTTTTTTTTTTTTAATACATACACCAGGAGTGCTCAATTACAGTCCTGGAAGTCCACAATGGCTGCAGGTTTTCGTTCCAACTAGTTTTGTAATTCGAAGCAAGGCATAACGGATAATGAAACTTCATATTTAACTGTATGGTTTGTTAGTGCTTTTATCTATCCAAGACAAAAACTGAAATGTTTTTGTTTTGTGAAAACTTCATCCATGTTTTTCGGGCGATTCCCTTCTCTCTTGTTGATTTCAAAACAATTTTATTAACACAGGCACTTCATGGTGCATGTATACACGTTTAAATGAAGGATGTTAGCTGGAAAGCTGGTGGTTCCTTTGTCACTTGCACTGGTTAAGTAACTGGCAACAACTAAAACCAAAATGCAGCTGTTTAAAACTAAAATTCAATTATGGGTTTTGAATTGTGAGAAAGAAAGTTAAATGGGTTGTAATTAAGAAATTGGTAAAAGCAAAAGCCTGCAGCCACTGTGGCATATTCATTGTCCCTCTATAAAATGCTTATGATCATTTCTTGTAATACATTTTAACCCTGACATTTTACTACAAGATGTTTTTATTGAATTAATCTAAACGTTTATGCACAGACATTACATTTACTCTCAATCTGCGAATTTGCACGATTCAAACAATGACAGTAAATCCTACTCTGAACTATTTACGAATAAGATGAAACGATATACAATATTAAGATTGCTTCCGGTTTCCAGTTGCGCCAGGATCGCTTTAAACCACCTAATCGGTGCATGTACTGTAGAAAAGTAACAATTTAACCAATAAACACATTATTTTTTAATAACCTCTCCCTGAAAATGGCACCGCACTGCTTCACGGAGTGGTGTGCATATGAAGTGCGAGGGTACGAGTGACTGGGACAGGAACAGGACGGGAACAACGACACGGGACATGCAACAGTCTCTTGGTGGTAACAAATAACCCAGGGAGATGGAATGCTAACAAACATGAGCTGCACCCTTGTCGAATGTTTAACAAAAAACACTCCAATCAAGAACAGCGCAGAAAAGTTGCCAAACCCAGCCAAACGAAAAACATTAATCCTTTCAAAAACGGACAGAACGAAAAATTGAAAAAATTATTCTCGCTCACGTCCCTATATGTAACTTAAGTGTGAAAGCGAAGTACAACGCACAGCCATCGGGAAGCCGCATCACTCAACGGACTCCCACCCGACACCATACGCCCAACTCACCTCACTCAGTCTCTGCTCCGCTCAAAGACAATTCCTTAAATATTGAGAGGTAAGAACTTCAGCCCCAGGTGAACCCGACATTAGTCCAATAAGTGAGAATAAAATATGGATATTAAAATCAAATAAAGTAAACAGCAACTGAAAAAGCTAGACTTGTTCAAATGAAACTTCCTGTCTTGCAAAGGGCACACCTAGAGTGACGTCATGTGGCTGTCCCGTTCTCGCCTTTTCTTCTACTCGCGAAACAGTCGAATAATAGTTTTTGTTTATTTAGTTTTTTATTCAACTCGTATTTTTAGAGTACGTTTTTCATTTTGGAAAATATCTTTTTCATGCTTTTTTCAAAGTACAATAATGTTATCGCTTAATTCACGCTAGAGTCGTTTGCGAGCCAGAATGTTCTGGGAGTTGTAGTTTTTTATACTTTCAAAAGGCTTTATTAACACGCCTGAACGTAACAGTTTATCAAGGGTCACTTTGTGTTTTATGTTCACTTCATATGTTTAAAGGACTGAATGAGATATTTCAGTTTTTAAAATGTAATAAATTTGTAAAAATGTTAAATTATGTTTTCACTTTATAATCCTGTGGTACTGAGTGTCACTTGATAAGAGAATAAATAATGTTTTTCTGTTTATTAATCATGCTCAAGGTTGCCACATAACATAATGAAAAAAATGAAGGAGTCCACAGGGCCATCTTAATGTATGGGCACAATGGACACTGACTGCGGGCCCCAGGTGCACAGGGGCCCACAATGTTTCTGATGCCAAAAATGTATGTTTCTGTTTTGCTATCAAAACAGGGGCCCCAGCACACTACTTTGCCTGGGGGTCTATGATGCAGTTAGGACGGCCCTGGGTCTGAACACTTCTTTTCTTCTTCTTTCGGCTGCTCCCGTTAGGGGTTGCAACAACGGATCATCTTCTTCCATATCTTTCTGTCCTCTACATCTTGTTCTGTTATACCCATCACCTGCCTGTCCTCTCTCAGCACATTCATAAACCTTCTCTTAGGCCTTCCTCTGCTCCTCATACCTGGCAGCTCTATCCTTAGCACCCTTCTCCCAATATACCCAGCATCTCTCCTCTGCACATGTCCAAACCAAAGCAATCTCACCTCTCTGACTTTGTCTCCTAACCATCCAACGTGAGCTGACCCTCTAATGTCCTCATTTCTAATTCTGTCCATCCTCATCACACCCAATGCAAATCTTAGCATCTTTAACTCTGCCATCTCCAGCTCTGTCTCCTGCTTTCTGGTCAGTGCCACCGTCTCCAACCCATAAAATATAGCTGGTCTCACTACCATCCTGTAGACCTTCCCTTTCACTCTTGCTGATACCCGTCTGTCACAAATCACTCCTGTCACTCTTCTCCACCCACTCTACCCTGCCTGCACTCTCCTCTTCACCTCTCTTCCACAATCCCCATTACTCTGTACTGTTGATCTCAAGTATTTAAATTCATTCACCGTCACCAACTCTACACCCCTCATCCTCACCATTCCACTGAACTCCCTCTCATTCACACACATATATTCTGTCTTGGTGGTCCTACTGACCTTCATTCCTCTCCTCTCTAGAGCAGATCTCCACCTCTCCAGGGTCTCCTCAACCTGCTACCTACTCTCGCTACAGATCACAATGTCATCAGCAAACATCATAGTCCACGGGGACTCCTGTCTAATCTCGTCTGTCAACCTGTCCATCACCATTACAAATAGGAAAGGGATCAGAGCCGATCCCTGATGTAATCCCACCTCCGTCACTCCCACCGCAGACCTCACCATTGTCACACTTCCCTCATACATATCCTGTACAACTCTTACGTACTTCTCTGCCAATCCTGACTTCCTCATAAATAAAAATGTTAAATTCTGTTTTCACTTTCTAATCCTATGGTATTGAGTGTCACTTGATAAGAGAATAAATAATGTTTTACTATTTATTTTTCATGCTCAAGGTTGCCACATAACATAATGAAAAAAATGAAGGAGTCCACAGGGCCATCTTAATGTATGGGCACAATGGACACTGACTGCGGGCACCAGGAGCACAGGGGCCCACAATGTTTCTGATGCCAAAAATGTATGTTTCTGTTTTGCTATCAAAACAGGGGCCCCAGCACACTACTTTGCCCGGGGGTCTATGATGCTATTAGGACAGCCCTGGGTCTGAACACTTTTTGAATGCACTATATATATATATATATTGGATTAAATAAAATTAGAGTAGATAGACTTTATTACTCCCAAGGGGAAATTTAGATGTACATAGCATGAGAAACATAAAACACAAAGATACAGACTCACCGGACAAAAAATTCAATCAATCAATAGATAAATAATCTTCATATATAATACGCTACCATGGCTGTCTGTTTGTCTGTACAGGATTTTAAATCACCTGTAGCTCACAAACCGTTTGACATATTGACCTGAGATGTAGTACACATATACTGCGTGACGTCTACTATCCGCTTTTGGGGTGATGACTGACCTCCAAGGTTATTCCTCTTTTTATTTTTTATTTTATTTTATTGTAGAATTAACTCTTGGCAGCAGCCTGTAGGACGGCACATAAGGACAGGCGCCATTTTCAACCCTACAACCTTCGCCATCATTTCCCCTACCTCTTCATATCTTAAATCATTCTTGAGGCAGATTGAAGACTTAAGTGCCAGCATCCAGAAGGTTGCCGATTTGAATCCCCGTCACTGGCAAAAGAGATGCTACTCTGCTGGGCCCTTGAGCAAGGCCCTTACCCTTCAATTGCTCCAGGGGCGCTGTACAATGGCTGACCCTGCGCTACAATTGTGAGTTCTTCTTTTTTCATGGAGGGGTACCAACAAATTTGTCCACATCCATATATATTTTAGTACCTATAAAAAGTACTCACCCCATGGAAGGTTTCACATTATCTTGTTATACACCACACTGCTATTGTGGGCTGCATCAGGAGTGGGCAGGAGAAGGAGTATAGGGACCTAATCAAGGACTTTGTTAAATGGTGCAACTCAAACCACCTACACCTGAACATTTGCAAAACCAAGGAGCTGGTGGTGCATTTTAGAAGGCCCAGGCCCCTCATGGACCCCGTGATCATCAGAGGTGACTGTGTGCAGAGGGTGCAGACCTACAAATACATGGGAGTGCAGGTGGATGATAAATTGGACTGGACTGCCAATACTGATGCTCTGTGTAAAAAAGGACAGAGCCGACTATTCTTCCTTAGAAGGCTGGCGTCCTTCAACATCTGCAATAAGATGCTGCAGATGTTCTATAAGACAGTTGTTGGGAGCGCCCTCTTCTATGAGGTGGTGTGCTGGGGAGGCAGCATAAAGAAGAGGGACGCCTCACGCCTGGACAAACTGGTGAGGAAGGCAGGCTCTATTGTAGGCACGAAGCTGAACAGTTTGACATCCGTGGCAGAGCGACGGGCACTCAGCAGGCTCCTGTCAATCATGGAGAATCCACTGCATCCACTAAACAGTGTCATCTCCAGACAGAAGAGTAGCTTCAGCGACAGACTGCTGTCAACGTCCTGCTCCACTGACAGACTGAGGAGATCGTTCCTCCCCCACACTATGCGACTCTTCAGTTCCACCCACAGGGGTAAACGTTAACATTATTCAAAGTTATTGTCTGTCTGTATACCTACAATGTTATCACTCTTTAATTTAATATTTTCTTTATCAGTATGCTGCTGCTGGAGTATGTGAATTTCCCTTTGGGATTAAGAGAAAAGCCAAGCAAAATGACACCTTTTATTGGCTAACTAAAAAGATTACAATATGCAAGCTTTCGAGGCAACTCAGGCCCCTTCTTCAGGCAAGATGTTACATCTTGCCTGAAGAAGGGGCCTGAGTTGCCTCGAAAGCTTGCATATTGTAATCTTTTTTGTTAGCCAATAAAAGGTGTCATTTTGCTTGGCTTTTCTCTACATTCATAATGGCTAACATGGTACAACACCCTAGTACCTTTGGGATTAATAAAGTATCTATCTATCTATCTATCTATCTATCTATCTATCTATCTATCTATCTATCTATCTATCTATCTATCTATCTATCTATCTATCTATCTATCTATCTATTGACTCACAGTGTACCACGGCCCTCACCAGGAAAAGATGGGAAGATTAATTTAATTTGACTTTTTTACATTGATCAATAGAAAAAGACTCTTGATGTCAAAGTGAAAACAGATCTTGGCATAGTCCACAAATAACACAATACACATAATCAACTGCTTAAGTCTTCAACCACCCGCCAATGATGTCACTATTTAGAAGATGTACATTTGGCAGCCATGAATGCCTTCAATCTGTGTGCACAGGTCTTTCTCTACCAGCTTTGCACAATTGGACCCTGCAATTTTTCCTGATTCTTTATCTTTTCCACATTGCCCAAGCTCTGTGAGGCTGCATGGGGATTGTGAGTGAACAGCCTTTTTCAAATCCAGCCACAGAGACTCAACTGGATTGAGATCTGGACACTGACCCGATCACTCCAGGACATCAGCATTGTTGTTTTAAAGCCATTCCTATGTAGCTTTAGTTTTATGTTAGGACTTGCTGTCTTGCTGGAAAACAAATCTTTTCCCAAGGTGCAGGTTTCTTGCAGACTGCATCAGGTTTTCCTCCAGCATTTCCATATATTTTGCTGCCTTCATGTTCTCCTGTACCCTCAGAAGTCTATCAGGGCCTGCAATACAGAAGAACACTCATAGTCTGATGTTTCCACTACCATGCTTCATTGTGGGGACGGTGTGTTTTAATGTGCAGCTTAAGACAAATGTGTTGTTTAGACTGAAGGCCAAAAAGTTTAGTTTAGAACTCATCAGATCATAGAACCACCTTCCAGATGACTTCAGAGAGATTCTAATATGCCTTTTGACAAACTCTAGTCAAGACGTTGTGTGTTTTTCCAACAGTAGCTTTCTCAATGCCATTCTCTTATAAAAGCTGCAACTGGTGAAGCACCCGGGCAACAGCTGTTGTCTGTACAGTCTCAACCTTCTCATCCACTGTAGCTTGTAACGCCTTCAGAGTTCACATAGGTCTCTTGGTGGCCTCCCTGAATCAACTTCTTTTTGCATGTTCAGTCAGCTTTTGTGGACGGCCTGCTCTAGGTGATTTTCAGCTATGTCACACACTTTACATTTCTTCATGACTGATTCCACTGAAAAGTGATTTGGATACTTTCTCATCTTCATCCCCTAACTTGTGCTTTTCAATCACCTGTTCATGGAGTTTTCTGGAGTGTTCTTTAGTCTCCATTGTGTAGATGAGGACACTGTAATAACTCACCACAAGTTGGCACTTCCAGGTACATATGGGTGTATTTATACTAGAAACAACAGAAAACCCTTGACTACAGACAGGTGATCTGCATTCAACTAATTATATGACTTCAAAAAGCAACTGGCTGTACCAGGGAAGATGCAGATGTGCCATATTGTCCCTAGTGTGTGTGCGTGTGTGTGTGTCCTGTGGTGGGCTGGCACCCTGCCCGGGATTTGTTCCTGTCTTGCGCCCTGTGCTGGCTGGGATTGGCTCCAGCAGACCCCCGTGACCCTGTGTTAGGATATAGCGGGTTGGAGACTGACTGACTGACTGACACTGACCACTTTGCAGAGATCTGTTTTCACTTTATCGTTAAAGAGTTCTTTTCTGTTAATCAGTGCAGAAAAAAAAACAAATTACGTTGATTGTGATTCAATGTTGTATAACAATAAAATAGGAAAATTTCCAAGGGGTGAATGCCTTTTATAGGCAGTTTATATAAGAAAGATTTAAACATTTATCAATATGAGTAGCTATTAAGTTGCGTCATGATAAAAACTGTTCCTGAATCTACTGGTAATGAATGGTAATTGAACAGAAAAGGGAAAAACGTGACTGTGCAGGGTGGCTGAGAATTATAATAATGCCACTTGCCTTTTATATGTTGTCATTACTGTTACATGTACAATGTATTTTCTTACTTGCATGTGCTCATCAACATGCAACATGTCGCTCTTTGACATTAGAAATAATTAGTATAACTACCTTACCTCAAAACATCTGTCTTCCTTTCCCAAGAAATCTCAGAGAGTTAATATTCAAAATTTTGGATTTCATTAATATATCAAAAATGACTCTTGATTAGTGATTGGAAAATATCCTAATGCATTTTTCATTTTTCCTTTTTTATCGTTTCTTCTTTTGTTGTCTATCCTCCATAAAGTAGCCTCCTTAGCATTGCATTTACCTCTAACAAAACAAGTCAAAAACATTGAATTTTTTTTCAACAAGAAAAGATGTTATGACATGTAACAGAAACACGTAAACACCAAAATGTCAACATAAATACAGCAGAAAAGGTATATCAGGTGTTCAGTGCTGTATTGAATCAGACTTAGCACCCATCCTTCATGTGACATGTTTTGAGACAGTCACGAATGCACAGCCAAATCTCGCAAACGGGACAGTAAAAGCGTGTTTCTTTGCACTTCTTCTTTCTTTTTCTTCTTTCGGCTGCTCCCATTAGGGGTTGTCACAGTGGATCATCATTTTCCATATCTTCCTGACTTCTACATCATCTGCATGTCCTCTCTGTTCAACAACACCACATCCATAAACCCTCTATAAGGCCTTCCTCTTTTCCTCTTCCCTGGCAGCTCTATCCTTAGCATCCTTCTCCCAATATACCCAGCATCTCTCCTCTGCACATGTCCAAACCAACGCAATCTTGCCTCTCTGACTTTGTCTCCAAAGCGTCCAACTTGAGCTGACCCTCTAATGTACTCATTTCTAATCCTGTTCATCCTCGTCACGCCCAATGCAAAAGTGTGTTTCTTTGCACACTTTTTCTTATATTTTTTTCTGTTGCTTGAGCACGAGAGGATTCAATGTCAGTGTCTGATCTGCATGATCTGTGCCCCCTTGTGTTATTTTAGTCTACAACAGCCCACGACTTAGTGACTTTCACATTTCCTCCTTACACAGTGACAGTTGCTGCATTGTGAACTGTGCTGAGGGGGCTAATGCCTTTCTTGTCCTTCCACTTCATCTCATTTATTTTGCTTTTTTTGCCATGCACCTACTTGTACCAAACAGAAGTTTAGTTGTACAGGGTAGTATGCATCCATTTCTGCATCCACGTCAACGTTCACAGAGTCATCACTATTGCTTGATTCAACTGTATTAGTATCAGTTTGTTCTAAACCTGGTTTAAGAGCTTCTTGTTTACATGCCATTGTGTTTTGGTTGAAGGCTTTTTCCCATTCATGAACATTGATGAGTTACCTCAGACTGTCAAAATGCATAGAAATATTCATAACTTTTTTGCAGCATAATGTTATTTTATCCATTAGATGCCAGAAGAACACTATCCTGACAGTTACCCGGGCTTAACACTGTTAAACAGACACGTTACCCCAAGTCTGACTCTGGGTTAACCGTATTTACAAAGAATTCCAAGCCTGATTCACACTTGCTGTTTACACCAGCTAAGTAAGCTGTTTAAAGAAATGTCCTGTGTGCCAGTGACATTCTGTGCTGATGTCACCATCCTCTGTAGTGCCCTGAGTTCCTGAGCTGAACAGGTGGCATATCAGGATGTTATCCAGCCAGTGAGAATTGACCCTACTGGACACCTGTAAAAATGAGTAAACACAGATGGAGACATCTGAGGGAGTAAAGGTGTTTGTGAGCCTTCTAGATAACAGCTGAGATGTGGAACGCTCACTTATGGCCATCAGTAATGATGATTCCAAGCTACTGATGGATGGAAAAGTAAGGTCCGATGGCCAGGGAGGACAGAAAAGACAAAAAAAAAAAAAACTCCAGACGGCTGGAGAAAAAAATAAAATCTGCAGAGTTTTTGAGGCCACGAGACCACCCAGCCCCCTCTAGGCATTCTACCTAACATAAATTACCTCAATCAGTCCTTATGGTATTCAGGGTTCTCATGGAAGAATTTGATAATGACGGTCATGTGGACTTTTGGCCTTTAATCCATCAATGTAGGGACATCACGGTGCTTTGATCGGGTGGTGGTGCAGATAGGCACCACAGAAAACTGGAAAAAGAACAGAAGAGAAAGAAGGGGTGAGTACGGATTTTTAAGCCACCATGAATAATAATGATAATTAATTGAATATACAGAGCATCAGGATTTAACTAAAATGAAGCTATGAGAAAGCCATGTTAAAGTAATGTGTTTTCAGCTGTTTTTTAAAGTGCTCCACTGTATTAGCAAGCTATTCAAGATTTTAGGTGCCTAACAGCAGAAGGCCGCCTCACCACTTCCTTTAACTTTAGCTCTTGGAATTCTAAGCAGACATTCATTTGATGATCTAAGGTTACGATTTAGAGTGTAAGGTGTAAGACACTCCAAAATATAAGATGGAGCAGATTATTGAAGGCTTTGTAAACCATAAGCAGTATTTTAAAGTCAATTCTAAATGACACAGGTAACCAGTGTAGTGACATCAAAACTGGGGTGATGTGCTCGGATTTTTGTTTCTGAGTTAAGATTCTAGCAGCTCCATTCTGCACTTGTTGTAATTGATTGATGTCTTTTTTGGGTGGTCCTGAGAGGAGTGCGTTACAGTAATCCTAGCAGACTGAAAACAAAAGCGTGAACTAGTTTCTCAGCATCTTGCAATGTTATAAGAGGTCTAACTTTTGCTATATTTCTTAAGTGAAAAAATGCTGTCCTAGTAATCTGATTAATATGTGATTTAAATTTCAGGTCAGAGTCAATAGTTACCCCTAAATCCTTTACTTCCGTCTTGACTTTTAATCCTAATGCATCAAGTTTATTTCTAATAACCTCATTATATCCATTATTGCCAATCACTAAAATTGATTAGGATTGATTGGCAACACTAAAAGTGTCACAAGATTGCTGAACAATCATAAAATACAGATATTATTAAATAACTATGTATAAATATACTTGCATGTACATATTGTATATAGCTGAATATGTATGCTAACAGGGTGGCACGGTGGCGCAGTGGGTAGCGCTGCTGCCTCGCAGTTGGGAGATCTGGGGACCTGGGTTCGCTTCCCGGGTCCTCCCTGCGTGGAGTTTGCATGTTCTCCCCGTGTCTGCGTGGGTTTCCTCCGGGCGCTCCGGTTTCCTCCCACAGTCCAAAGACATGCCGGTTAGGTGGATTGGCGATTCTAAATTGGCCCTAGTGTGTGTGGGTGTGTTTGTGTGTGTCCTGCGGTGGGTTGGCACCCTGCCCAGGATTGGTTCCCTGCCTTGTGCCCTGTGTTGGCTGGGATTGGCTCCAGCAGGCCCCCGTGACCCTGTGTTCGGATTCAGCGGGTTGGAAAATGGATGGATGGATGGATGTATGCTAACAGCAGCATGCATTTTATTTACTTTTTATATTGTATATTTGTCAGCTGTTCTGAGCTGACATGCACATATATTTTAAATTAAATTAAATAAAATTGACCTGTGTCATGCATGTGTGTGTATCCTGTGGACTGACACCTATCTAGAGTTGCTTCTTGTGTGGTGACTATTACTGTAGTACTGTCTCCTGTATACATACATATGTCTACTGAAAGAAATGGGTGGATAGATAGAAAACAGAATCAAATATGAAAATACTATCTTCTCTCTTTCAATGATGTCCCTTAATCTAATATTAAAAAAAAGACAAGAAAGGTCTTCCCCAAAAATTTGCCCATCCTGTAAGCATCCTGATATTACATTGTACATTCAGCTAGAGGTCAATATAACTGTAGTCTTTTGAACACGGACACCATAAAATGTTTTTAATGCATTATACTGTTTTTGTTTATTGGAAATTCGATACGATTGCTGATAGTTTAAAAGGTGTTTTTCTGCTATTGACTGCTTTAGATCAGTCATTTATGTTTAGCTTTGGCATCTTTGAAGCTTTGTCTTCAGTCAAAATGCATTCCACTCCAAGCAGCTGCTAAGCAAAATGCAAAATGTTTCCTTTGCGTTATAGTTGTGAATTTCCCATTGGGATTAATAAAGTATCTGTCTATCTATCTATCTATCTATCTATCTATCTATCTATCTATCTATCTATCTATCTATCTATCTATCTATCTATCTATCTATCTATCTATCTATCTATCTATCTAGTTATGACATGCAATCTAAGGACAGAAATTAACATGCAATACGCTTTTGTATTGCATTTTAAACTGACAAGAAATTTGTGCGCCATTGTGAAAACCAATGTTCATTTGGTTGATGTCTTAAATTATAACATGACAAAACTGTGTCAAAATTAAAAGCATCACATGCATATGCATTGCACTGCAATTTAGATAACGCACTGGATGGCGTTTAGTTTTGACATGAATAGTCTTCCATAGTTGAAACCATCATCCAAGAATAACCATACTGAACAGCCAGACACCTGTCATTGCTCCACCCACTCATCTCAAAGCTTGTGTATAATTGGTTAGGGGTCAGATTGGTCCAACATTCAATTGGTCTGGAATTGATGGGCCGTCTGAAAATGGAATGCTTGTCTTGCCCCTGCCAGCACTCACCCTAATAATGTTTGTAACCTGATTTGGTAACAAGAGTCAAGAGTTCCAGCTAAGTGCAAATGCAAATCTAGGGCTGGTATTAGCCTGCATAGTTCAGTGACATTGCTGGCTTAGCTTTGCATGATTGGAATCAAATTTTTTAAATATAATTCAGTAAAACAATTACCATTTGTAATTACAACTCCAAAAGCATTAAGCTACAGATAGAAATTCTGATTTTATAGGCACTGTCTTTATTATTTAAATGATTGCCTTTGCTTTTCTAAATTTTGGCTTGTATATGAAACAGCGATTACTTTGAGCTGATCCATTGTAAAAAAGAATCTCTTTGTATCAGAGCACACAACACTGCCTTTACATGTTTAGAGTGAAGTTTACATAAATCTTATAAAAGATTTAGATACAGAAATTTATTAAACTGTAATATAATTAAGTAATACTGTACATTCATTCAGTTTCCTTTTTGCCTGGTTTTTAATCAAGTCAGATATTTTAGCAGGTTTTGGGTAACAAAAGGTGCCTAGCATTTGTGAATATATTTCATGATGTGCAAAACACAGTATTTTTTGCAGATGGTATGCAGGGAAGCACATTAAAAGTCGGAAAGTATTTTTCATCAGAGTAATTTATGTATTACACAACTGTAGCCAGAGCTAGTTGACTAACTAGCTTTGCAAACATAATTTACTTGAACAAATGACAAAACCTTACTCTAGACTAGGATAGTGTTCCGTTTTTTGGAAGTGTGCTTAATGTGTTTCAATGGGGGGGACTGGCTTGCTGATGGGGGGGGGGGGGGGGGGGGTTGACTGCACCCAGCAACTTTATCTTATTTGCAGTCCCACATGGAAAGCACAGCAAATGCACCATCAGAATTCGCCTCCTCAAATCTGGAAGATCATTTGTGCCAAAATGAAAAAAGTAAAATGGAAATTATGAAATAATCACATGCAAAGGACAGTTCTAGTCATATAGAAAGAAAGAAAGAAAGAAAGAAAGAAAGAAAGAAAGAAAGAAAGAAAGAGTCAACAAATTGTGAAAAAAAACTCATAATTAAATGTCTTCTAATTTTTATGAAATAAAATGTTACCATTTTGTTACCCTTACAGATTTTACCTTAAAATGGTATTACTTTAAAATAATGTTTGAATTTCAGAATGCAGTTCTTCTGATTGGCGCTATTTATTTCAAGTAAGGGCCACTTATTAATAAAATAATTATAATAAATTTTAACAATATCTTGAAATAAAACCTGTGGCAATAAAAAACGACAATGTATTTAATAATCGGATTACTTGTATTTGAGGGTTTTTCACAGTTTATTAACTCGTTTATTTACACGTCACTGTACTTTTGCATGCAGATATTTATTTCACTATTTCCACTGTATTTATTTCATCGTGGCACATATGGCATTCCATACTCAAAGGAGAGTGTGAACAGTGCTGGATTAACCATATAAGCAAAGTAAGCACATGCTTAGGGCATCAATGGTAAAGGGGGCACCACAAAAATTTTTCATGGCCGAATTTATCACATAAATTATTAAATTAATAGCCATTTTCAAAATTTAATGAAAAATGAATAATGCCTCCCTGTACCTCCCTATGCCGTCACTGTTCATAGATGGCACCTTACACAGTGCATTCTGCATACTGGTGCCATCTATGATGGGGAATTCCCATTTCATGGTTATTCTCTTAAACACCATGTTATGTCAAAATATTGTGAAAATAATTCGATTCAAAACAATGTTTTTATATTTTTAAATAGTAGTTAATAGTTGATAAAAAATTATTATCACGTAATTGTTGTGTTTCGTGAATTATCTGTTATTTAACTTAAAATAAATTTCTAGTGCGTAGAAAGCGTTATTTTCTGTTTTAAACAAAAACAAAAACTCGTTCCAGTATGAAGAAAAAATATTCTGGTAAGTCTATTTAATTCTATTCTTGGATATTTTTAAAGTCATTTACATTATGGAAAAGTGAAAATCGTACAGCTGATTACTATTGGATAAAATTGTTAACTTTTTTACTAATAAAGATTTATTAACAAAATTTTCACAAAATATTCTTCAAATCTTGTACTAAGAATATGTATAAATATATTTGCTAAATTGACAAAAAAAACATAATTATATTAAATAATCAAAATGGTAAATCTACGGTTTTCATGTCAAAATGAAAACCGTACATTTCAAAAAAACCTTTAAAATCGACCCCAAACGTTAAAATTTGTAAAATTTCGGATTCCATTTTCTCTTCAACAGTAATTTCTCAGCTGAACTTCAGCAGTTTCATTTATATGTGAGCCATAAGTTCAGTGCAACAGAAAATGTAAAAACAAGATTCAGTAATACAGAACTTTATAAAATAATTTTAGAAGACAATATTGAGTGTGCTTTTCCAAATGTAGACATTGCCTTTTGTATATTTTTAACAATAATGGTCACAAACTGCTCAGCTCTATATTAAAAATCCCCTCAGAACAACTATGCCTTATCTCTATTAGATAGATAGATAGATAGATAGATAGATAGATAGATAGATATGAAAGGCACTATATAATAGATAGATAGATAGATAGATAGATAGATAGATAGATAGATAGATAGATAGATAGATAGATAGATAGATACTTTATTAATCCCAATGGGAAATTATGTATAGAAGCAGAGGTGTTACGTAAGATTGATTATGAAGGGCGCAGTGGTAGCGCTGTTGCCTCGCAGTTAGGAGACCCGGGTTCGCTTCCCGGGTCCACCCTGTGTGGAGTTTGCATGTTCTCCCCGTGTCTGCGTGGGTTTCCTCCCACGGTCCAAAGACATGCAGGTTAGGTGGATTGGTGATTCTAAATTGGCCCTAGTGTGTGCTTGGTGTGTGGGTGTGTTTGTGTGTGTCCTGCGGTGGGTTGGCACCCTGCCCAGGATTGGTTCCTGCCTTGTGCCCTGTGTTGGCTGGGATTGGCTCCAGCAGACCCCCGTGACCCTGTGTTCGGATTCAGCGGGTTGGAAAATGAATGAATGAATGGATTTAATCAAAGTGTTTGCAAGGAAAAAAGTAGGAGAAAATTATTAAGACAAAAATAAAATGAAGCATACAAAAATAAATATTATTTTCCTTCCTACTATAAGTATGTTTTGTTTAATTTCGGATTTTAGATAATAAAATAAAATTTTATTTTCTAGTTTGTTATTGTTTTAATATTTTGAATTACTAGTGTAAGGGGGCACCAAAATTACTTAGTGCATCTAAGGGTCTTAATACAGCCCTGAGTGTGAAACAACAACCCTGTAAGAAAGAAATTGATCTCAATGAACCAGTGACCAGAGTTAACGTTTTATCGGGTCCGTGTGGTCACTGGGAAAACATTCGCAGCTGAGGACCAAAATTCCGTAATAAGTAAAACGTTGTTATGATATATATATATATATGTGTGTCCTTGTTAACTGGCAGTCAAATAAGGAGATTTTGCTTTACTTAAACTGCGTTATAAGTCTTGATTTATGTCTTTCCATAAGAAAGACGCCGCAACGTTTTGAAGCAGCCCTATATAATGCAGTACATAGTGGAGTTGGTAAAGATATTAATGCAGTGCTGATAGTCCTTCGTGTATGATGGGACAATTTCACAGACTACCTGCTCTAACAATTACAGTACAAAACGCACACATGATGATCTTGCCTTAAGTCCCTGTCGTATGGAGCGAGATCGCTGTCAAAAATAATTCGTAATCATTTATGACAAATTTACATTTCACTCGCGCACCATTTTGAAGCCGTGGCTCCAAAGACTATTTTGCTCCCGCGGTCTCTTTTTTACAAACAATGCCATCAAACTTTGGCTGTGCCTACTACTGTGTTTTGCAGTTCAAAATAGTGAACAACTAACAAAGTCAATCAAGGCATTGTCTACTATAACACGAACAAAACCAGTTCCCCGCGTTACTAATAACCATTGTGCTTTGGTTTCCTTTCTTTAAATGCCACTCAGATGCTTTTCCTATTTACCAGCTCCTGGACTCTAGAATTTTCCATCTTTCAACATAAACTATCGCAGAGCCGAAGACACGCTAACTTTAAAAGAGGGCTTGTGGCCTTTGCATTTTACACAGGCACGGACGAAAAATTGTTGGGACATTTTAATATTAAAAATGCACCAAACTGCACGTTCTCCAACGTTATTACATTGATTATTTTACAAACCACCAACCGGAAATACACTTTGAAATACATTGCAATACACTCGCATCCCGGTAAAACTGAAAAAAAGAGTCGACGTGTTGCACGCACATCGAAACCTCAAAAACTGTTCCAGTTGTTACTGGATATTTCTCGAAAATTCTGGAACCGCAGACCAAGTCAGACTTTGCACGTCATTGCTTGAGTCGCCTATGATTGGTTCACGCGCATGAACGTCAGCGTAACATCGTTGAGGACGCCATAATGCTATACCCATTTCCAATACTATCCACTTGCAGAGCCACAGCACCATACGTCACCGCAGTTTCAGACCCGCAGTAATGTAGACCCGCAGTTGTAGACCCGGAAGTGACGTTTCAGGACTGACTTCGTAACATTACTTTCGGAAGGTTTCGGCCGGTCTCGGCAAGTAAGTTTTCTCCAAGTCAGAACTGACGTCACCGCAGTTTGAGGACGGACAATCGGAAGATAACTTTTGGAAGGTTTCGGCATGTTTCGGCAAAGCCCGGAAAGTAATGTCGGGTCAAGGACCCGTTCAGAAATTAAAAGATAAAACTGAGAAGGAAAAACAGTACAACAAACTAAATAATACACATCCTTGTGAAGTTCGGAGGGTTTCTGCCATCACCTCGTGTCATACATCAAACTAAACAATACGGATCGTTTCTGTGAAATACACTATTAACATTTACGTTGTGTTCGGGTGTGTAGGAACCATTTAACATATCGACAAAATTAAAATCGTTAACATTTGTGTTACTTGAAAATAGTTTTTCGTTTACATTCATGAAACGAAATATACCATATAATTACAATGCTTGCACCACGTTAGATTTTAGTAAAACATTAATAAAAAAAAGTGATTACATTTTTTAAAATGTACTATGCATGCGTGCAATATTGTTCTAAACCAATTTAGAATAAACATTTTAGCCAATCTAATATTTTTAAACATGTATGTGAAGAAAACGGCAATACATGTTATACAGTACACTGAAATATGCTATATATTAATTGCCTTACATAGAACTGCTCTAGTTTTTGTCACTTATTATTATAAGCCACCAAAAAAATACGATTAATAACCCTCATTTATTTATATAGCACCCTTCCTATGCCAAAAATTCAGAAAGAACATCAAGACCTATATAACATTGGCTACAAATATTTCCACTAAATAAAGATAAATACAGGATATACAAAACATTCAAATAGAATAAAGGACAATAATCCAGACTAAAATACAACATATAATACTACAACAAATTTTTGAACAAATAACATAATTTGTGATAATGCAAACCCCGAGTCCCTGGACAGATAGAGGGGGTAAACTGAAAGAAGGGGCAGAATGTCAGGTCTGTTTAATGTCTTCTTAATCAAATGAGTTAAAAACAAATGGAGTCAGCTGATGTCATTAATTTTGGGAGGTCATTCCACAGTCAGGGCACTATATACAGGTGAAGACCCTGCTGTCACCCACAGAGTGCAGGTTAGTGGGGGGCACAGAATCGGAGGACCTTAGTGGGCAGGTCAGTAACAGAATTTGATATTCAATCCTGTAAGACATAGGGAGCAGTGAAGGTGCAGCAGGATAATAATAATAATTCATTACATTTATATAGCGCTTTTCTCAGTATGGCTGGGATGTGCTCCCTGTCTGTGGTCCGTGTCAGGACTCTTGCAGTTGAGTTTTGAATCAGCTGGAGCTGTGATATACGATTAGAAGTGGCACCTGCCAGCAGTTACTTACAATAATCAATGCTGGATGTGATAACAGCAGGGACAAGATTCTCACCATTAGAAAAGGACAGGAATGAGCAAACATAAGAAAGGTGACACAGGTGGAAGTTTAATATGGCTTACATGGGTGAAATAAGAAAAGGACGAATCAAAGTGACACCGAGATTCTTCGCAGTAAAAGAATGTCTGATGAGATCATCACCCAGAATGGCTGAAGAGGAGCTTGTTTTCTTAAGTTGCACTTTAGTGCCACTTTGCAGGAGTTGTTATGTTGCAATTTCATTTTAAAGAGTTTTGCTCTGTTCAGGTTTTAATTTTACTTTAATTTCACTAAGGCAAGTTGTGAGCTGAGAAAGCTGTGATGAAGTGTCACTTTTAACACGGAAATAGATCTAAGCATCATCTGCATTAAAATGAAAACCCAGTCCAAAGCTACGAATAACTTGCTCAAGGTGAAGCACAGAGATACAGAAGAGCAGAGGATGTCATTTCATTAACAAAGGGAAGTCAGATGGAGGAACTGCTGTGAGAAATTAGGGCGTGAGAGTTACCCTGGACATGACATAAGCTGCATGGCCACAACGCCATATGCAATAACTTTTACACAAACTGGGACAGGAGCTCCTCAAGATGAAGGTAACAATGCTTAGCACAATAAGGACAAATAAGCCAGAGCTCCCATCTCAACTGCTGGCCACACAGAATAGGCCAGTGAAGACCTTCATGTTTGTCTAAACAAATGACACATCCTTCGTGCACAATGTGACCTGCACAGGGATAGGAGATTCCATGGCCAGAAATGATAATGGACTATAATGCTACAAACAGAGGAGTGGAGAATTTAGACAAAACATTACACTGGATGCTGGCCACAGGCAATTTTTTCAACATATTGAACATCTCCTAAAAAATACTTTTGGTCATCTGGACAACCTTGAACCGAGACTGGAACAGGGAAAAGGAGACAGAGCCATCTTGGAGGAGCAGGGTAAACCATTGGTGACACCTCACATGCTACTGGAACGACATGTGCCAAAGACCCCAGCATGTACAGCCATTGTGTTAATTCAACAGTCCAATCCACAGAGGAACCAATGATGGCACCTGTAGTGTGTATGCATAGTGAGTGTGTTTGTGTGTCTCACTGAGTGAACTGTACAGTTATTTCAGTATTGTGTAGAAAATGAAAATATTAAGTTCTGCTTGATAAACACACAGAATGTGATCTGAGAGTAAAGAGTAAACAAGTTATTTACATTGATTGTTAAAATAAAGTGACCATCTGATTTAAAAAAAAAGTCCCTCAATAGTACATATGTAGAAAAAATGTAATCATAAATTGAGATTCAACACAATTATCTTTCATGCTTCTCAAAGAGAAATTAAAATACAATGTTTGTGAACTACTGCGGTGGGTTGGCACCCTGCCTGGGATTGGTTCCCTGCCTTGTGCCCTGTGTTGGCTGGGATTGGCTCCAGCAGACCCCCGTGACCCTGTGTTCGGATTCAGCGGGTTGGAAAATGGATGGATGGATGTTTGTGAACTACTGTATTTGTGAAGGACTGAAGTGTGAGGCTATGTAAAACTATCATTGAGTGTACTTCAGTAATGTGTGTAGTGACTTATAAAACCACAATATTACATTATTGCACAGCAGCATCTTCATAATGTCCAAGACCTCAAATCTTTCACTGCTGTACAAAATTATTTTCTGTCCTCCAAGGAAACCCTCAAAAAAAACACTACATTATTATTTCCAAAAGGAGACATTTTTACTAATTTTCGTGTTTGTTCTGTGATGAAATATTTTTAAAAATTATTTTAAAAGAGCCTTTAGATAGCACTAAGTGGGCTTTAAAAATACTAACATAAGTAAGAAGAACTAATATCAATATTTCAAAATGAGCAGCAGACCCAAAAAAAGACTTGCAGTTAAATTGTTTATTTTCAAAAACTATCCACCATCAAAGGAAAACAGAAAAATCAAAGTATTATAAACTGAAATCAATAGAGCATTAATGCACAATAAAATACAAGTAACAATCAATGTAGCAACAGACAATAATTATACTGATTCATTAAATATGCAGTTTACTTTAAGTTTCATTTTATCCCGACATTCCTGAGTGAAAAGTTCCATATCATCCCTAAACTGAAAAATAAATACAAAGGGTTCTTTTGCCAAAATTAAATCTTCAGTTTCGACTGCATCGATGATGTCCTGGAGAGCTCGGCTTTGGTCCTCCTCCTCCATCTCCAGAAAATGGGGCTCAGACACGGCACCTCTGAACAACCGTCTATGTTGGCGCAACCATTTTACTGCAGTGTGGAGGTCCTTTTTTATTAGTGGTTCCTTTAGATAAAAGACCACAAAGAGAATTAAACAAAACATGTATTTCTACATGCCCATTTAAATAATATTAGATATTAACTGTATACCTCCTCACCTTTAGTGAACGCCTTTGTCCTGTACGAAATATTCACACGTTAGCCACAGAGAAAGAGATAACTTCCAACAGCAAAATTCTCCAATAGAATAAAGCACCAGCACCTCCTGATCAAGGGTAAATCACACTGCCATGCAGAGGGAAAAAAACAAAGAACATTAAAACCAGTAACAGATATTAACAAATAATCAGAGACATAAGTGAAAGCTTACAGCTGTGAAGTCAAATGGCGCATTCAAGACAAGGTGCAGAGCATATTGTGGAGCACACAGAATAATTATTTCAAATTAATATTTAATCTATTTGCATACAGTACAGTGCACACTCTACTTACTGCAATTTATTTATAGTGGTTCTAAAGTATTCCCAACCTAAAAAATAAGTTTCTTTGATTTTCTCACCATCAACATGAATACTCCACAATCCACTCACCCAACCAACTGCTGTGGAAGATTCTGAAATTGAAATGGATTCATATCACCTACTGCAAGTTACAAAACAATGACCATTACTTGTAGTCCTCTCAATGACATCCCTATAAACTAACCTTGTTTTTAATTAGTATCCATGTGCCTGAAGATATTCGTTTTGTCTTGTTACTGTAACAAAAACAAATAAACAAGTCTTTCACATACAAATGTAAATATCCAATATGTGCTGATAATTAGGTAGAGTAAGAAAATCTTGATGTAAGCAGAATACAAGCACAACTTCTTAAAGTAGGCATGTGTTGTTTATCAGTATTAGTGTGACTGCATTTTGCATGTGAATAACTTAAATATTTACAATACACACTTGAATTAATTAAAAAAAATTTGCAATGCTTAGAAACTTAAAACGTAATTAATATCAACCTCATTGTTTTAAATATTACATGTACACATAAATTGGTGATCAAAATTAGAGAACATTTATCAACACTTATTTTTTTCAAATATTGTTAATCTTAACTATGCAAAATGATACAGGTGATCACCAGTACCTAATAATTCAATACGAAATACAAAATTTGCAGAAAGAAAATAAAAAGAAAGCAAAACAGGGGTGATATATACTGTGCATATTTCCTGGCTCTTGTAAGCTCTTCAGCCACTGTGTTTTGAATTAAATTAAGTCTGTTATCAGCCACAAAGCCTTACGGTGATCCATGTAGAAGTAATAAAAGCACAGATAAGTTATTTAGCATCATGGAATGCTAACATAATCTAAGTTTTACAATATTTCTTAAGTAAAATGAAGGCTACTCTAGATACATATTTAGTATGTGTATCAAATGAAAGATCATAATTTTCACTGTAGATTTACCCAAGTTTAGAATTAGTGTATCTTGAGTGATAGAGGCAGCTTTCAAACCAATGACTAGCACTTCTGTTTTTTTAGATTTCAACAAATGAAAATTTCAAGGAATCTACTTTCTACTAGGTAAACCTCTATTTTAGAACACTGAGATGGTTCATGTAGTTGATCAGATGAATATCATGGTCTATAGTATCAAATGTGGCACTTACTGTAGATGCTATACTATGGGCCTAAAAATGCAACCATGGTCAGTGGATTGCAAATCATTGAATACTTTGACTAATGCAGTACCTGGGTAAAAATGTTACAAGAGATTACTTTTATTTGCAAAAGTATAGAGAACCGCTTACCTACACCTTTCTCTAAATTTTAGAAATACAAGAAAGATTAGAAAACTGGTCTATAATTTGATAGATCACAGTTAAAAAGATTTTTTTTACCTTAAGAAGAGGTTATTAGCCAGTATAAATAATGTAGATACATATCCAAGATTTAAAAACTAATTTATAATACTTAAATGTGGCTTACCAGAGAGAAAGTAAAAGATCTTTCACAAATGTAGTAAAAAAAATGAAGGAAGATTTAGACTTGTTAACTAATGCACCAAATTCTGAACATTCAATTTGGGCAAAGGGTTTTAATTTCACAGCTTTCTTAAAAACAACATCATTTGACACTACTTCACTGGCTAAATAAGAAAACATAATTTATTATAAAGTGGTGTAGAATTTTGAAGCTTATCCCTAGATTACTTCCTCATTTAAAGACTTAATGTTCACTTCTTAACCGAACAGGAATATGTTTATTGTTTCATTTTCATTTACAAAAGTCGCGCCCACCCCCCAAAAAAGAAAAGAATTAAAAGTTAAATAAACACTACGTTAACATTCGTTAGGAAATGAATGGATGGATGGCTGGATGAATACAATTTATAAAATATATAACACACAATAAAACGGAACTTAAAAGATCTTAATTTAAGTTAAATATAGTCTTAAAATACTGGGAATTTTCCGTTCATCAAGAACATAGACTGAACTTTGGGCAAAATGCATTTTTATCGTATTTTGCTGACAATGCAACATTAAGTGTCGATTTCCCCAGTTTTTATGAGGCAAACCACCGTAACCAGTGTTGCAGTCATTAACAATTAACTCGCCTGCCAAAGATTACATACATGTAAACGTAACGTTAACTTTTTAAACTGTTTTGAAAAACGTTTTGCAAAATGTACAGTTTTATAATTATAGTTAAGAATAACAGGAATAATAATAGTAATAACAACAATACCGTGCTGTTTTCTGTCATATTTTGTTTGTGCTCGAAAATGCTGCGCTCGTGCTAAAAACCAAGACTTGTGTTCGATAAATGGAGGTGTTGTTTTCGGCTTGCCTAGAAATGGTAACGTCACTTCCGGGTCTAAAACTGCGGGTCTACAACTGCGGGTCTGAAACTGCGGTGACGTATGGTGCTGTGGCTCTGCAAGTGGATGCTTCTCCATTTCGCCGGAGAAGAGATTTCGCCCAGCAACTACAGGAAACACTTTAAAATCAAATCAGTCTTTTTCCCTGTAATAGTTAAACATGCTGATGTAAACTGTTTAAAATGTAGGTGTCAAGAAAACATGAAATCAGCATTTTGATTTTTATATATGGTTAACGCGCGCCAACCTGTTGCGCAGTTTGTAGACGTCATTATTTAGTTACCACGGAGACGGAATTTACGCGGTGTATTTGCAGCAGGTTTCCGGGAACAACTAGAAGCCGAACGCGTGTTATAATCGGTATTTGATTTTCTTTTTTTATTCGACCGCTGTTGATATTTGTAGTGTTATTGTTGATACCATATTTTTTTTCTGAAAACTTCATTATGATTTTTCTGGTGGCGATTTTTTTTGTTTTGAAAACGATGTATGGTACTGTATGGAATTCCGAATGAAATGTAAAGAAAGTAACCAAAATTATATGAAATCAACGGAAAACAAAATGTAATCCCGATTGTGGTAGTTGAATTAAATGTACAGAAGACATCACGAATTATATAAAAGCAGTAGAAAACATGTTAAAGTAATGATGATAGCGGTAGTTCCCAAAGTACTATACAGTAGGTAATTTTTTGTCAATTTGAAGCCATTTTAATTTAGTATACTGTATAAGTATACAGCATGCTTTCATTTCAGTATTATTCAGAATCATACTTTTGTTTAATATACTTTGTCACATATAGTATATTCTTCCAATATATGTGTTCTGAAAGAAACAATTCTCTAATATATTTTATTTATGGCAAACTCAACTATTTTTGAATGGAGAATGTTGAAATTATGTGGAGGTAAATCATTTTAGAAGAAAAAATGGCCAAAATGGGACTTTAACCAAAGTAAAATGGATGTTTGAGTAGTTCAGATCTTATGAATGAAAAAAAAAAAACCACTGTACTGATCTCTAAAGATTAGAGTCGCAATAATGAGCTGGGAACCTGGAAAATACCAACACACACAACCATGTCAATATACGGTACAAGGGCATTCAAAAAAGTTTCTGCAAATTTTTTAACTCTGTTTATTAAGAATTCATCCATCCATCCATTTCCCAACCCGCTGAATCCGAACACAGGGTCACGCTGGAGCCAATCCCAGCTAACACAGGGCACAAGGCAGGAAACAATCCTGGGCAGGGTGCCAACCCACCGCAGGACACACACAAACACACCCACACACCAAGCACACACTAGGGCCAATTCAAAATCGCCAATCCACCTAACCTGCATGACTTTGGAATGTGGGAGGAAACCGGAGCGCCCCGGAGGAAACCCACGCAGACACGGGGAGAACATGCAAACTCCACGCAGGGAGGACCCGGGAATCGAACCCAGGTCCCCAGATCTCCCAACTGCGAGGCAGCAGTGCTACCCACTGCACCACCGTGCCGCCCTTATTAAGAATTTCAAAAACAAATTACATCACTTTTCTACATAGTCACCTTTGTTTGCGATTCAATTTTCCCAGCGTCTTACCAGCTGTTTAATGCCTAAGTACTACTACTCCTGTCTTCATCGTTTCCAACGAAAATGTAAAAGTGGGGAAACTTTTTGAACGTCCCTCGTATAAGCAACTTTGGGAATTAAATAAACTAAAGAAAGATAGTTTTTTCTATAAAATTAAATTTCTTAAAGATAAAGCATACAAAAACATATTGCCACCACTCTGAAATATATTTTATTGTGTTATTTTGCAAAAATATTGTGTTATTTTGCAAATGAATTGTTTTATTTCGCAAAGATATTGCCTGCTGCAGTCAATGTGTGTTGTGCAATTGTGTACTCTGGTTATCTAGTGACAGTTAAATGACAAGAGAGGTTAAGCATGCGCATAGCCTTCAATCAAGTGCCCAAGAATTGAGCATATGTTATAGGCATACACTGTAAGTTTAATTCTGCGTCTGCTGAGGGGTAAATTAAATCTGCTCCTTTTAGGGTTACAGGGAGGTAGTCATCACCTCCGCAGCACTGGGTGTAAGGCAAGAAGTGAATGTGGTGCACAGTATGCCAGGGCTCAATTGCACAACCTTTCATAGCAAAGTATGCTACTTGCAGTCTAGTAGTAAAAACCTATAAATAAAGTATTGTTTGATTTTAATCCAGTCATTTGCTATAGATATTTTGAAATCATGAATCTTCTGTGGCATAGAAAAAGGGTATGGATGTTATTTACTTCTTTGCCCTTGCACAGCACATGAAGGACTGCATGTATTTTTTTAGCTGAATATTAATGACATATTTCCAGTTTTCAGTGTTTAAACAGGTATTTATCCACAGTTAAGCAAACTCACTGATACTAGTCAGTTCACGAATGCACCAGTGGGACATGTACACCACCAGCAGACCCTGGCATTGTGAATTGTGAGGCAGTAATGTTAGCTCTGCACTACCAGTCTGCCTATATGTTAAAACACCTGTACTAAACTTGGTAAAGTTTCAACCAATTAAAACTACAGTACACCCCTAAAATTCATGGGGGTTATGTTCCTAGAGCACCCGCGAATTGTGAAAAAACCGCAAATTTTGGATGTGGTTAAAAAAAAATGCCTATTTTTATAGTTTAAACCCTAAATATGCCCCCAAAACACTTTAATTTCAAACTCTGCTTAATACATTACTTAAAAATAAAGAATATAGAGGTAAACCTGCATACTGTACTGCTATGTGTCCCACAGTGCTAGAATGTAAAATACCAATGTTACCGCTATATGTACTGTAATTCATGCATGCGCATTTTCATTGCCAGAAGCCTTAGAAGGTGCAGGGTGTTTCGGTGGCATCTTGGGGCTTTAACCCTTAAGCTGCCACATACTTAGGGGTTAATGCATCCCCAGATGCCAAATACTTTTTTGCTGCACTTTAAGTAAACATCACAATTCACAAAGAAAAAGTGAAATGTTAATGGAACACATTTTTTTCATGCAAAGAGCATCATAACACTGATCATTTTACACACTGCTAATGAACTGTAAAAACTATTTAAAAAACTACTGGAACAATATGTACAAGGTGCAACTGACGCCATGGATGAAATTCAGTAAATCACAGAGCCAACTGCGCTTGAACTGGCTGCACTCAAGCACACTGAGGTAAGTGCTGATGCTTATAGGCTAGTCTAGTGCAGTGGCTCAATCCCAGGGAGAGTGAGGCTGCAGGGTGTCATGCTTGGATCACAGAATTGCACAGAAACACAGGAGATTGTAGAGACAGGAACTTTATTCAAACACTTCAAACAAACATGTCTCTTTCATAAATAAAACGAGCTCAGTATGCAGTTAGTTCTCGATTAAAGAATAGACAAACATCATAGGGGAGCACAACGGGAACGGGACTTCCAACAGGAGCAGAGGAAGCCTGGGGGTGGAGAGAGAAACAAAGCAATCAGCCAAAAAGGACAGGTGCAGTTCAGGCTTTCAAGTATGTGTAGCGTCGCGCAAGAAGCCTATCACGCGACTGAGCAGCCGCAAGTAAGCCCAGCAAGTAAGAGTGCAATGTGAAAGTAGTCTATCAGCGTTTTTTTTAAGAGGGGTTTTTTGAGGAGTGTCTGTGTCCTCTAGGGGTGCGTTCAGCCCCCCTGCTCACAAGGGGCTGGCAGTGGTCGTGATCTGGCTGCTCAATGAATGTGTGGCACCGACTGACCCGCACGCACTCACAAACAGAGACAAACTGGCAATCAAACAGCAAATAAAGGATGTAATGAAAACAAATGAAATAAATGAAAACAATGATACCACCCCTGTTTCCCCTGAGGCTATTACACATTAAATACAACAAAACACACACAGTAAATCATGAAAAACGGCAATGGATGAAATGTAATGATGAAAATAGATAGCCCAGAGATCCGCACGTTGAATGGGAATGTAAACATAGTCCTACCGCTAGTTCCTGAAATGGTGAAGACAGGTGGACGGGTTCAGGAGCGCTGCTTTCTTTGCAGGATGGCCATGAATCCACTTACAGTCCTTATGTACACAGGCAGACAACCACGAAACGATGCAGGACAAAGGATAAGTACAGGTAACCCACCAGAAGGCAGACAGACAGGAACTTGAAACACAAGTTACAAAAACTTTTTTTTTGCTTTTGGTCACTGGCCCCCTTTTTAAAAGCCACGCTGACATCCTTTGACTCCAACAGCCCCTGAACCCTCAGCAGAACACCAATCAGAGCCACTGCAGGGACTGCTGGGAGTTGCAGTTTCAAATTCTATTGGCTACTTTCACCATTCCAAGCTGCATTTTCCTCTACAGTTGCTTCCTGTTCTCTCTACAGTACAGTATTGCCATGAAAAAAGCCATAAAAATTGTGGAGGATATTTGCGGTTTCCGGTAAAAATTATTAGAAAGGATCTAAGGAAAAATCCGTGAATAACTGAGGCCGCAAACTCTGAACCGCGACTTCGCGGGGGTCTACTGTAAATCTATACATATAATTTTCGTTCAATTCTTGTCACTAGATCGTATGCTCATCATGCTTGAACCTTTCCTATAATGGCTGCCACTAGACAACAGACGTATGTGCATGCAGAATGTTACAGGCAGCAGGCAACATCTTTGCAAAATAATACAATAACTGGAAGAATAATTTGAATATTTTCCAAAATGATTGCAAAATAACACAGTTTTTTGTTTTGAGTGGCAATAATAAGCTTTAATAAAATCCTGATAAAAGAGAGATTTTAATTTTTTGGATCAGATCTGTCTACTAAACAAATTGGGGGGATCTTGTGATGATGGTAGAAGAAATCTGGGCACAGACCAAATAATTTTCAATTCATCTTAAATTTTGAGTATCAAACAATAAATCTGGTGCAATCATGTTTTTATCAATTTTAAATACAAGTGAAAATAAGGTCCATTTAATCTTTTGGTGCAATAGGAAAAAATAATTTCATTTCTGAGTTAAATCAGTAAATTAAGCACATTTTGGGGTGTGCTTATAATAATGGCAGAAGCTTTTGAGCATGGTGATCCAACTTGAATACTGTCTGTAATGCTTAGTTTTCTTGTTTAAAAGGAAGACAGAATTTTGAAGTCAGGTAGTAATAGTCACTGATCACGGTGCCAGAATGTGTCAATGTTTTGCATGCTGATTAGCACATGAAAGTAAGACTTTCACTGTACTCTGTGTAACTATGAAGTTTTAGAATCTTCAAACACTGTTTTGGTTTCACTTGGCAAAAAAAATCTGAAGAGACACAGCTTACTAAAAACAAACTCTTGAACTCATTTTATAAATATATTGGTGCTCTGCAGGACAGACACAGTGGTGGTTCTGAAATCATAAGGTATTTTCATAATGTAATTAGTTTAAATTGCAGAATACAGAAGACAGCAATGGAAGATGCAAAGGAAATCAAAAGATTTTATTATGTTTTCTAGACAGTTAGAAAATATAAATATACCTTAAATAAACAGATAGAAGTAAACACTGAACAGTGTGAATATCTTAGATTTTTTTTTGTAATAATAATGGGACAATATGTTTGTGTAACATAATTGTACATTAATAAAAATGATTTGTGCTTTTTATGTCTTTTATATAATGTTGATAATTCCTCTTATTATTTTTGTACTCAATGTATTCATAATACCAAGATACAAGAAGGTGGGGCTTGAGCTACAATACCTTTGATTTGCTGTCATTTAATCTTGTCTAATGCCAATCATCATCACTTTGTTCTTGCTTTTTTCACAATTAAATTAACCTTGTCAGTGGAGATAGATTTTCTGGACCTCATGAGCAAACGATTGATATACAAAATGTGTTTTCCTTATACTGTCTACAAGTAGAAATTCTTGCCCGGCGGCCAGTGAGTCAAAGTCAATCAGGGACATGTTCATTTATACAAAGAAATATTATATAGTATATCACCTTAGATACAGTATACGTTGAACAGGCAGAGTTGTCTGGTGGCTAAAGCAGTGGATTTTAAACCATTATCACCTTTGACTTACACTGTGACATTAGGACGTGTATTAATCTGCTTCTGTGGCAGTTGTAAAAACCAACAAGCCAAAATCAACCAGAAGTGTACCATTTATTTTGGTATGGCAATTTCTTCACCAGAATACTGATTCAAAGCGCTGTAACAGATATGCTGATAAAATGTAAATTATACATTCCTCCATCAATTTTACATAATACTTAACATACACACATAAAAATACACATTGGTTTAGATAGGTATGGATGTGTGCAGACTGTTGTATTATAATACTGGTACAAGTGCTGCATGTGTGAAAGTTGCATGCTCTTCCTGTGTCTGTGTGAGTTTTGATCCAGGTACTCCAATTTTCTGCCTAGATCCCCAAAGATGTGCATGATAGGCAGAATGGCAACAACTATGTGGACCCAGTTAACGTGAGCATGTCCATTCCTGAAATGAACCGAAAACAAGTCCATAGTCACAGAAGGATGATTTAGTTATCTGTTAACCCAACCAAAAGGTATGCAAAAAGAAAACCAAAGTGCCCACAGAAAATCCCCAAAAATAAGAGGAGGACATGCAGTCTCCATATATACATGGCCAGTATGTAAACTCCGGACCCTAATAGGCTGAAGCACTAGCCCCTGTACCAGTCTTTTTTAAGTATATAATTCCTTTAATAATAGTATCTGTCAAACAGGCAGTGTGGCTCTGGGGCTTTAAATTGTAACGTTACAGGTTCAGTCCCCACTTCAGACTCATTATGTGGCTCTGAGAAAGTCGCATGTCTTGCCTGTGATTTAACTATAAAATGTCTAAACAATAGTAATCTATCCTGCTTTGGAAAACTGTCTTAGTTAAAAGCAACTTCCATGAAAAAGTTGTGGTCTCTGAGTCTGATAATTTGTTTTCTTGATACCAGTATTTAAAATATTCTAAGTAAATGATCATTATTATATGGCCTGAAATCCTAAGGAACAGGCCCCAGGATCCCTTAAAAAACATAATTAAAAAAATACAATAAAAGATTTATACTCTGTGCCATCTGAAACCACCCAACAGCAATTTTGATTGTAATCAGTTTAGAAATAAGAAAAAAAAAAAGTAAATATAGCAATGAAAACACTGGGCCCAACAAAAACTAGCGTCATTATCATAATGTTTATACCATTCAATGATAGCATCACTTTCCCGGAGGATGTAAGCCTCCCTGTCACGAGAGACTGGCTTGTTTATCAACTCAAAACTAACTGCTCTTCACCCCAGGGATCCATCATAAGAAAATGTATGCAATCATGGTGACCACAGGAACGATGGAGGTGTGGTCTTGACTAGAGATCATACAAGATCTTCCTAAACCCAGAGACTGTGGTGGCATCATTAGTTGTCTAATATGCAACAGTATTTTGTGCATACCAGAAATCACTTACTTACTTGCTTGAATTTACTTAAACTGTCACTTGCTACTGGGATAGATTCTGTCCTTCTGTGACCCAGAGTGTTAAACAGGTTTGAAAAGGTTATGTTGCGTTATTCTGGTCTCCAACAGCCATTTCCTAAATCCACTTACTGCAATTTAGGGATGCTGCTTCAGTGACACAAAGCAGGGGTCAGCCCGAAACTGAATGTCAGTCCATCACAGGGAACATTCATATTGGGCCAATGTGGAATTCCCATTTTATCTAACCTGCATGTTTTCGGAATCTGGAATTAGGAGAACTCAAAGAAAAATGCATGTTGACATACAGTATGGAGAACATGCACTCTCCACACAAAAAATGAATCAGTCACTGATTTAAACCCAACACCTGTAATGCAGCAGTACCAACCATTGCATAACATTCACCTAACCATTATGCTTTCCCATGATAATGCATCTTTTTTAATCAAGGTCACCTTAGCAATTGATTCATTATTAATACATTGGTATTGTTAATTCTCATTTACAAATGTTTATTTTTGTTACAACTGACTTAATAATTAAATTTATATGGCACTTTAATAGCCTACTCAAAGGGCTTTACATAGACGGGGAAACTGTATGTTCACCACACATTAGCTATTAAATGGTGAAGGGGTGAGTGAGACAATTAGCTAGTAAGGGACAAGGAATGACTAGGGGGTCCGAATAACGTGATAGACTATGTAGTCAGAAAATCAGGAAGCACCCTACTCCTTTTCCTTTTCAAAGGATTCTGAGGAATCTTTGTGACCACAGAGGGTGAGGACCTTGATTTTACTTCCCACCCAAAGGACGGCACTATTTGTAGAGCACATTGCCCCCATTGGGGCACTGGGATCCACACACAGACCACAGGGGTAAGCGCCTCTTGCTGGCCTTGCCAACACCTCTTCCAGCAGCAACCCAAGTACTGGCCAAGCCCTAACATGCTTAGCTTTTAGGCAGATAGGCTATTCTGAAGTGCAAGTGGTATGGCTGCAGGAAATATTTTATTCTGTTGTAAGCTTGCTATACTTTGCTACCATGTGATGGTGTGCTCGGGGAAGGGCGCTGCATAAATCAAGCAATTTGATTGGCTTTATTGGTGCTATTCAATTTACAGTGCCCATAAAAAGTATTCACTCCCTTGGAAGTTTTCACATTTTATTGTGATACAACATTGAATACTAATGGATTTAATATGGCATTTTTTACAATGGTCAGCAGAAAGAGACTCTTTAATGTCAAAAGGAAAACATCCCTTCAGAGTAATCTAAATTAATTACAAATATGACATGACAAATGATTGATGATATAAGTTTTCACTCCCTTCAAGTCAGTATTTAGTAAATTAACCTTTGGCAACCATGAAAGCCTTGAGTCTCTTAGGTCTTTCTCTCTCTGTCAAGCTCTGTCAGGTTACCTGGTGATTGCAAGTGAACTGCCTTTGTCAAGTCCAGCCACAAATTCTAAATCATCAGACCACAGAACCTTCTTCCAGCTGACTTCATACTCTCCCAGATTTAATATGTGTTTTGACACTTAATCCCATAATATAATTACAGGGATTTGGGGGGTATTTATTTTTTTAAATGCGGCAAATGATAGTCATCTTATTATTTGTATTACATTTTTTTTGGTTGGCACATACAGTACTGCAGCCATACTTTGTATTGCTTTTAACAGTTTTTACAGTGTTTTCACAGATGTTTAATAAGTAATAAATATTATGACAAACAGCACACACACACACACACACCCATATTAAATACACACCAGAACGACTAAAAAGAATTTTTCTGACTTGGCTAAAGATAAAAAGAGCAGTCGCACTGACATGAGGTATTATAAAGAGCCATTCTCCCCAGAAGGCTCCAGAAATAGCTGAATGGGTTTTGGGAATTACGAGTTTCTTTTATCACATTATGTTTATTGGAAATTTTGAGTTGAATTCCTTTACTTTTTATTGTTGCTATAAGTTAGAATGTATATAGTTGGGTGTGATTGTTCTATAATAACAGCTGGAAAATCGACTCAATCATAACAACACTTGGAAGATAACAATTTCACCCGTTACTGCAAATGAATGGAAATGTTGCTTATATCAAGAAACTGAACAACGCCTGCACTCTTAAAATGAATGGTCCTAAAAATAGCACTTTACTGGGTTGTGTGGGTCCTTGTAGACCTGTTTCATTCCGTGAAAGGTTCTTTGCATATGTGATTCAATTTGGGGGGGGGGGGAGGGGGGGTAAGGCTACTGAAGAGATTCCTAATATCTGAACAAAACAGAAATGTTTAATGTCTAGTGGGTGACCTACCGATACAACAGATCAAGAAAACCTGAACTTATCCCGTGTTACTGCAAGAGTCCTTTAAAATCACATGGTTATTTATGGAACCTGTTACGGATATAAATATTTGTTTCTGGAATGTTAATGCAGATTGTTCTTTTGCAAAGAAAAAAAAGGAAAAATTGTTCCCTTATGGTATAACCCTGAAGGAGCACCCTGGCACTTTATCGTTGCGCGTGTACGGTTGGATTCGGCGGATTTGGCGAAGGGACGTGTGAACTGCCTGACAGTGGAGTCTGAGGTGACTGTCGCTCAGTATCACGCAGTCCCATCCTGTTGCAGCCCACACTTCGCTCCACTTTCTCCTTCAATAAAATTCTATTTGCTCTTCTCACTAATGGAGCAGTTTGCACTCTATTAGCAGACAGATGAGTGTCATTGTCTACCGGGCAGCTCCGCTCGTCCCCACAGTTTCTGCTGAAATGCAAACACACCCTGCTCGATCGAAGTCTGCGCCGCGAGAGTTTCGATCTTCTTTGCAATTGTATTGTAATGGCTTTTATCTTTAAACCTAGAGACGGAGATCACAATGAACTCCGGATCAAAGAGCCGGGGGAGTAATTAGAGAGAAACGCCCTTCTCCACCCGTGGGAAAAGCGCTCACACCAGTAAAGGCGGTGACAGCGAGGGATACCTGCGACAGGCGCTATAAACAGCGAGATAACCGGCCGTGATTGCGGCGAGCAGCGTCTTCCGTAATTTGCAATCAGTCAATTAAATTTACATACACGTATTTTATCCAAAGCCTCCTCCTTCGAGTTACACTTTTATCATGAGAATAAACGGCGTGAGCTTCAGGGTGTTAACGAAATTACGTTATCATCGCTTAAGTACAAATTACCTAGATACAAAATGCAGAAAAATGGTTAATAATCACTAAAGATTGAGTGCTTCTTTATATCTGAGATGCCGTTTTTTGGTTCTTAAAATGCTAGGTAAGTGGATTTGGAGAAGATTAAAATGGACGCCCCTAATTTGTGATAAAACTTTTATTTTACTGCGGTGGTTCTGGCGCAGTGCCCGGGGATTTGTTCCTGCCTTGCGCCCTGTGTTGGTTGGGATTGGCTCCAGCAGACCCCCGTGACCCTGTGTTAGGCTATAGCGGATTGGATGATGACTGACTGACTGACTTTTATTTTATAGAGTGCCTTTATATGGCGCTTTATATGCAGTAGTAACTTTGTTTAATGTGTAGACATTTAAATCACTAAGTCGATCGACTTTTCCTGGATTTCGTTTGTAAAACAAATGAAAAAGGGAGAAGACGAGTGGAACTGATCATGCAGCGGTTGTTTGTATAGCGTCTTTCATATTGAGTTTAATACGTTACATCTGTCTCTGGATTTCTACAAGGGTGAGCACTGGCAGGTTAAAAGACTTTCTTATGGTTCACAAACCTCACACCGTAGTAAATATTTAAAAATAAAGGTTTCCAAAGTGGTTCTTCGTGGGATGCTATTGGAGAACAATCCACATGAATGTTCCAGAAAAAAACTGTTATTTAGATCTGTAACAGGCTCTATTAAAATAAATAAATAAAATTAAATGAATAGATGATACCATATTGGTGCAATTCCAATGGCTTCACGACTTTAAAATGCCTCTTGCCACATTATATCCTAATTGTATAGCCAATTATACATTACACTTGTCTGTTTTGCCTACATATCTACAGGTTAGGTGAACTGGTCCCAGTGTGTGTTATATGTGTGAGTGTGCTGGGTTGTGCTGGACTGTGATTGTTCCTGCTTTGCCCTTGGCGCTTGCTATATAGGCTCCAGCTTCCCTGCGACCATGCTGAGAATAAGTGGATTTGAAAATAGATGGATGGAGGTAGGGTGGCACTGTGGCGCAGTGGTAAAACACCTGCGTCACAGTAAGGAAAGCATTTGATGAGGTGCCACATGAGAGGTTGGACATCAAACTAAAAGAAGTTGGAGTTCAGGGTGATGTTTGTAGATGGGTGCAGAATTGGCTCAGACACAGGAAGGCAGGGGGTGATGGGAGAGGAACCAAATCAGAATTGGCTGATGTTAAGAGTGGTCTTCCACGGAGTCAGTGCTATTTTTAATAAATATAAATGATTTAGACAGCAATTTCAGTGTTCAGAAGCCATTAAGAAGGCTAACAGAATGTCAGGTTATATAGCGCCTTGATGTGTGGAGTACAAGTCACAGGAGGTTCTGCTCAACCTTTATAACACACTGGTGAGGACTCATCTGGAATACTGGGTGCAGGCTACAACGAAGGACATAGCAGAGCTAGAAAAGGTCCAGAGAAGAGCAACTAGGCTGATTAGAGGGGCTACAGAAGATGAGTTATGAGGAAAGATTAAGAGAGCTGAGCCTTTACAGTTTAAGGAAAAGAAGATGAAGAGGAGACCTGACTGAAGTGTTTAAAATTATGACGTGAATTAGTGCAGTGGATCGAGACGGTGACTTTAAAATGAGTTCATCAAGAACATGGGGACACAGTTGGAAACTTGTGAAGGGTAAATTTCACACAAACATTAGGGAGTTTTTCTTTACACAGAGAACCATAGACACTTGGGATAAGCTACCAAGTAGTGTGGCAGACCGTAAGACTTTAGGGACCTTCAAAACTTGATTTGATGTTTTTTTTTTAGAAAAATTAGGTGGATGGGACTGGCAAGCTTTGTTGGGCTGGCTGAATGGCCTGTTCTTATCTAGATTATTCTAATGTTCTAAGGAGATCAGGGTCCATGCCCCAGGTTCTCCCCATGTCTGCATGGTTTTCCTCCAGTTGCTCTGATTTCCCCCCACTGTCCAAAGACATGCAGGTTGGATGAATTAGCAACACTAAATGGTCTCCAGTGTGTGTTTGCCCTCCATCCAGGGTTTGTTCCTGCCTTGCACCCTATGCTATCTGGGATAGGCACCAGCTGCCCATGAACCCCCTGGGACTCTGGTCTGTATGGAGCAGATTAGAAAATGGCGATAGCATGCACTCCTTAAAATAACGGTTCTTTAATGGCATTTTATGAGTTCATTACTGGGTTGTGTGGTTCCTTGTAGAACGATGGCCTGACCAAGCACCATTTAATTCTT
>NC_041396.2:20040801-20045801 GCF_900747795.2 Erpetoichthys calabaricus | reverse complement strand
ATTCTGTAATGCATGAAGATAATAAATTGCATTGCATTTGTCATTCCAACTGAAGGCACATCACAAACATTTGCAAGACAGTGTAACTGCAGCCCATAATACTTATAATGTTAGTGATGTGACACCGACAACATTATTCACCAAACAGCCATGGAATGTTGAGACCAACAGAATCTAGCTGTAGACCTCCACTATGTTGAAGAGGTTGTCACTTCACATTATATGTCAGTGGTACATGGTTACACTGTGGTTATGTTTAGAGTTCTGAGAGGGTTATCTGACTCAGATAATGATGACTGTGGAGTGAGCCAACTGACAAAAGGGGGTGTTTGTGATTCACATTGTGGGCGTTCCATGATGTTATGGGCATTATGTGACTGATGTGATCAGTACTGTGGGCTGCTGTTAGATCTGTCTTGACATTTGTAGTAACAAAATTCAAGATGCATTTCACTGCGTGTTGTCCTGTATAACTATGTATGTGACAAATAAATAAAGAACTATACATGTATGTGATATGCCATCTGTTGGAATGAGAAATGCAATCCATATGTCTATGTTATATGCCATTTGGAATGGGATTCAAGAAAGCAGTGTTGATATTTGTGATACATTATTTGTTTAAATGACAAATTTAATGTATATGTCTCTGTTATGTGCCATTTGGTATGGGATTCAAAATATCAGTTTTAATGTTTGTGATGCACCACCTGTTGGAATGACAATTATAATGCTCTCTGTTATATGTCATTTGGTATGGGGTTTGTAAAAGCAGTGTCAATGATTGTTGTGCAACATCTGTTGAAATGACAAATGAAATGCATATGTCTCAGTTGTATGCCATTTGGTATGGGATTCAAAATAGCAGTTTTAATGTTTGTGATGCACCACCTGTTGGAATGACAATTATAATGCTCTCTGTTATATGTCATTTGGTATGGGGTTTGTAAAAGCAGTGTCAATGATTGTTGTGCAACATCTATTGGAATGATAAATGAAATGCATATGTCTCAGTTGTATGCCATTTGTATGGGATTCATAATACATAGGTAGAACTTTATTTGTCCCCAGTAGGAAATTTGCTTTTCAGAGAGGCTCTTGAAATAAATGAATACATAAACAGGTATATAAATATATAAGTAAGTAAGTAAGTAAATAAGTAAGTAAATGAATAAATAAATAACTGAACAAATAAGAAAGAAAGAAAGAAAGAAAGAAAGAAAGAAAGAAAGAAAGAAAGAAAGAAAGAAAGAAAGAAAGAAAGAAAGAAAGAAAGAAAGAAAGAAAGAAAGGTTCTGACTTGGCTGCCACAGCCACAGTGAGGCATTCTGCAGGTGGATTGCTGTTGGTATAGCGTTTCATGACACACTTCTGATGAGTAATGTGTTGGCTGAAAGTCCTCAGTAGCCAGGTTTCCATCCAAGGAGTTTTTGCGAAAAAATATTTAGCGCTTCAAATTTTTTAACCGATATAGCTGATGGAAATGCTAATTATCGATAAAATGTTGTACATGTCGACATAATATTTTTCCGTTTAACTTTAGCGCATAAATTCCATATCGATAATTCAGATGTCGCAAAAACTACATTGGAAACACTTTTTGTCGGAAAAAAGGGCTTTAACGCAAATAAATGTGTCACATTTTCATCACGTGCAATCAAAATGAGAATGGCGGAGCGGTTCGCATGGCCTGATGAAGAGAGTTTTTTTTTGATTAAACGTCATTATTTTGTATTAATTTAAATTTCAGTTTTAATTATAAACCTTAAGGGAAGCAGGTTACAGTACTAATTCAGTTGTTATCGCACTGAGAAGGGATGTTGAAAGGTAGGCTCACCTGTACAGATCCGATGCTGCAAACACAGCTGCATCATGGGCACTTCCAGGAGTGCCAACGCAAATGTCTCGTATCATGCACCTGTCATCAACAAGGGCCTGGAGAACAATAGATGGCCACCCTTAGCCTTCCGTTGGGGAAGGAATAGGCACATGCGTGCCATCCAGCGCACCGTAAATCTGTGGCACAAGATGCACCAAGGAATTGCGGTATGCAATTTCATTGGCCTCCGCTACAGTCGGAAGTCTGATATAACGCCGCATTAATTTTTCTTTAATAGCGGTGCACACAGCATATACACATCGATGGACGGTAGTTTTACTAACCCCGAAAGTTTCTCCAACTACTCTATACTCGCCGCAGGTTGCCAGCTTGTAAAGGGTGATGGCAATCCGCTTTTGGGTTGGAACCGGTGGTCGGTGGCAACCTGTGATGGGCGCAACATCAGGACTGATGAATCCACACAACATCTCAAACGTCGGCCGTGTCATTATAAAATGTTGCAGCCACAGATTTTCTGTGAAGTGTCTCTCCACCACCTCCTCCCAGAAGGTCTTATTCCGTCGTCTCTCCCATACCCGTGGGTTTCGTCGCACTGGTACTTTCTTCGAGCTCTAGGGCTATCAGACAAGCAACTGCTTCATTCTGCTGTCGTCTTCGGATATTATGTACAATTCCAATTATTTGTGAAACTGAAATAACAGTAAGCTGGCAAATTTCAAAAAACTGTCTGAATAATCTCTCCATTTCTTTGTTTCTTTGTTTAGTGGAGGGGGTGTAACGTGGAAAACAAAAGGTAGATAATTTTCGATGATATTCACGTCAGGGGACTGTGACGGCCATTCCAGGACATTGTACTTCTCCCTCTGCATGAATGCCTTTGTAGATTTCCAACTGTGTTTTGGGTCATTGTCTTGTTGGAATATCCAACCGCTGCGTTACTTCAACTTTGTGACTGATGCTTGAACATTATCCTGAAGAATTTGTTGATATTGGGTTGAATTCATCTGACCCTCGACTTTAACAAGGGCCCCAGTCCTTGAACCAGCCACACAGCCCCACAGCGTGATGGAACCTCCACCAAAACTGACAGTAGGTAGCAGGTGTTTGTCTTGGAATGCGGTGTTCTTCTTCTGCCATGCAAAGCGCTTTTTGTTCTGACCAAATGACTCCATTTTTGTCTCATCAGTCCAAAGCACTTTGCTCCAAAATGAATCTGGCTTGTCTGAATGAGCATTGGCATACAACAAGCGACTCTGTTTGTGGCGTGAGTGCAGAAAGGGCTTCTTTCTCATCACCCTGCCATACAGATGTTCTTTGTGCAAATTGCGCTGAATTGTAGAACGATGTACAGATACACCATCAGCAGCCAGATGTTCTTGCAGGTCTTTGAAGATGATCTGTAGGTTGTCTGTCACCATTCTCACAATCCTGCTCATATACCACTCCTGTATTTTTCTTGGCCTGCCAGACCTGCTGGGTTTAACAGCAACTGTGCCTGTGGCCTTCCATTTCCTGATTCCATTCCTTACAGTTGAAACTGACAGTTTAAACCTCTGAGATGGCTTTTTGTAGCCTTCCTCTAAACTATGAGACTCAACAATCTTTGTTTGCAGATCTTTGGAGAGTTGCTTTGAGGATCCCATGCTGTCACTCTTCAGAGGAGAGTCAAAGTGAAGGAAGCCCAACTTGTAATTGACCACCTTAAATACCTTTATATCTCATGATGGACACACCGGTCTATGAAGTTCAAGGCTTAATGAGCTCATCAACCAATTTGGTGTTGTAAGTAATCAGCATTGAGCAGCGACAGGCATTCAAATCAGCACAATGACAAGGGGACCCACATTTGTGCACAGCCAAATTTTCACATTTGATTTAATTTCATACAACTAAATACTGCGTCACTAAAAATCTTTGTTTGGAAAACACCGCAGTACTCAGATGTTCCTACGAAATGAAAGACAGACCACTGTTATCTTTTTTGTTGAAAGGAGAGTCAATTATTATGCAGGCTGAGAGGGGGTCCCAAACATTTTCACATGACTGTAAGTGCTTCATTAGCAATAACTGACTTCTCATTAAGAAATTGATTTGGAACAAAAACCTGCAGCCACTGCGGCCCTCCAGGACCGACATTGCCCACCCCTGATCTACGCTAATAGTCCCTGATTTATCATGGTCTGGGTTCTTGACCAGCAGGTAGCAGGACCAGCATCGCCAGAATAGGTAACTGGAAATGAATGAAAGGACACTTTCTCTACACTCTTGATGGGTTAACAAGTGACTTGGGTGGGTTTGATGTTCTTCTCCAAAAGGGAGACCAACATGCAAGACATGGGCTTAAGATAAAGGAAGTCAATTTAAAAAAAACAAAAAAACTTCAGTTTCTCCTTTGTCGTAATTTGCTTTTTAAACTTTCACCTTCAGGTTTGGTCCTAGAAAATTCAAATCTGATGAAAGAGTGGGCTAGAGCTGAAGTCAACATGGCTGCCAACAGCTACCTAGCAGCATCTGATGGGTACTGCTCCTCTGACTCCCTCCAGTACTATGGTAAGTGTTATATATTTCAGCCAGAGCTCTTTTACTGGGCTGGGGTTCAAATGTTTGTTTTATGTCCTTTTTGTTAATTTTTACATCATTAATTTATGTTAATGTTTGTTGTGATTATTACCTGCATTATACACTCTGCCTTGGTTATGCTCCATGTATTTAATGGTTGGTCCATCAAGAGAAAGGGCCATCTGCCAATCATCGCCAGGAACTGCTCTCCCCTCTGGGAATCCGGAGGGTCTCCCACAGTTCCTGGCGGTTCATTTCCAATGCGCTTGGGAGCTTTTTGGTGAGTTTCTGTGTTTTTTACCTATACTTTGTACTTTTTGTGAATTATTGGATTTCTTTGACTTCCCCTTGGGATTCTGTATGGGGGACTTTGTTTGCTTGGGTTCCATTATTGTTTCAGTCGACATCGTTTTTCGTATCACGTAGCATTTTAGTGAAAAATGTATTTTATATGATTCTGTGTTTGCTGTTATTACTAGCCGGGGTTTGATGGGGATATCCCCCTCTAATAGTCATTTTTGGTACTTTCGGGACGTTTTGTGCTTCGGTACTCCTGTACCATAGCAATAAGATTCTACAGGTTATTCATCTTGTGCCAGGT
>NC_041396.2:19975801-20033301 GCF_900747795.2 Erpetoichthys calabaricus | reverse complement strand
AGTTTTCTTATTTGTTCAGTTATTTATTTATTCATTTACTTACTTATACTGTATATTTAAATACTTATTTATGAATTCATTTATTTCAAGAGCTTCTCTGAAAATCAAAATTTCCTACTGGGGACATATAAAGTTCTACCTGTCTATTATGAATCCTATACAAATTGAAAAATTTGCATTTCATTTGTCATTCCAACAGATGTTGCATCACAATCATCGACACTGCTTTAACAAATCCTGTATCAAATGACATATAACAGATACATATGCATTGTAATTGTCATTCCAACAGGTGGTGCATCACAAAAATTAAAACTGCCATTTTGAATCCCATACCAAATGGCACATAACAGAGACAGATGCATTAAATTTGTCATTCCAACAGATGATGTATCACTGACATATAATGCGAAGTGACAACCTCTTCAACATAGTGGAGGTCTACAACTAGATTCTGTTGGTCTCAACATGCCATGGCTGTTTTGAGAAAAATGTTGTTGGTGTCATGTCACTGACATTATAAGTATTGTGGGCTGCAGTTACACTGTCTTGCAAATGTTTGTGATGTGCCTTTAGCTGGAATGTCAAATGCAATGCAATTTATTATCTTCATGCATTACAGAATATATTTCAATAATGCGCTGCAGACGTTAATGCTGAGGTCTATGTGGATTATTTAGATTCCAACCCATCTTAGACAAGTAGCAGAGCTAATTATATCTAAAACTAAGAGCTGGTTTATTATACATAGCAACAATACTAAAGGTGGCAATTAACTTAAAGGTTTTAATTCCTGTGTGAAGGTAAATGAAAGTAAATGCAGCTCTTCGGGTCACGATAAACTCTAAGGCACACTCAGTCATCCATCCAGCAATACAACTGAATAATACCTCAGGATTGCCAGGTCTTCTTTATTCTTACATTTCTTCTTTGTTCAGACCAAAGTGTGTATGTATATTTGTTTATTTTATTTATTTATTTATTTAAAGAGCATCTGTAAAAAGTCAAATTTCCCCTGTTGACAAATAAAGTTCTATCTATCTATCTATCTATCTATCTATCTATCTATCTATCTATCTATCTATCTATCTATCTATCTATCTATCTATCTATCTATCTATCTATCTATCTATCTATCTATCATATAGTGCCTTTCATATCTATCTATCTATCTATATATCTATCTTTCTATCTATCTATCTATCTATCTATCTATCTATCTATCTTTCTATCTATCTATCTATATAGTCTATCTATCTATCTATCTATCTATCTATCTATCTAGTGCCTTCCATATCTATCTATCTATCTATCTATCTATCTATCTATCTATCTATCTATCTATCTATCTATCTATCTATCTATCTATCTATCTATCTAGCGCCTTTCATATCTATCTATCTATTATATAGTGCCTTCCATATCTATCTATCTATCTATCTATCTATCTATCTATCTATCTATCTATCTATCTATCTATCTATCTATCTATCTATCTATCTATATATCTTTCTATCTATCTATCTATCTATCTATAGTGCCTTTATATATCTATCTATCTATTATATAGTGCCTTTCATATCTATCTATCTATCTATCTATCTATCTTTCTATCTATCTATCTATCTATCTATCTATCTATCTATCTATCTATCTATCTATCTATCTATCGCGCCTTTCATATCTATCTATCTATTATATAGTGCCTTTCATATCTATCTATCTATCTATCTATCTATCTATCTATCTATCTATCTATCTATCTATCTATCTATCTATCTATCTATCTATCTATCTATCATACTGTATAGTGCCTTTCCTATCTATCCTATCTAACGTTTGATTGTAAAGTTAAGACTTCCGACTGAGCTGCTCCTCCATTTCTCCTCTCCATTCTCTGCTCTCATCCCAACTCACGTCAGCACTGTTATTGTCCCCTGACAGGTTTCTTCCGTCGCAGTATCACCAAGAAAGCAGTGTACAAGTGTAAGAGTGGTGGCAACTGCGAGATGGACATGTACATGAGGAGGAAGTGTCAGGAGTGCCGGCTGAAGAAGTGCAAGGCTGTGGGGATGCTGGCAGAGTGTGAGTACCTGCTACCAGTGATCAGGATGTAATCTCAAAACAGAAAGTGAAGAAATGCGAGTTTGCAGGGTTTTGAGGGCGCACCTTTACTGACGCTACGTGTTTGCCGTCCTGCTTGTGAGTCCTTTCTTAATCATCTATAAGCCCCAGTCATCCCCATATTTGATGTGTGAGAAGATCAGGTTTATTTCTCAGATCCCAAGCTCTACCTAGTGATTAGCTCTTGACTCTGTGACTTCTGATTGATGAACTGCTTTAGTTGAAATTGCTAACATCATCTCTGCTCTGGGGAGTCCACGGACATCTGCTTTTTGTGGTTCAGTGCTTTTTACTCATTTGTTTTGATATAAATATTATAGAACTACATGAATCAGTTAAGTGTTCACATTTATGACGTGTTGTTGTACACTTTATCAGAGGTTGTGTTGAGACTAATATTTAAGAGTGAAATGTATGAGTAAAAGCTGAATCTACGGCCTCCTCAATCATAAAAAATTCCAAGACAAAATGGTGTTTGTTGTTTTTTGAGTCTGTGCCCGTACAAGAAAACTGATGTATATTGTGTGGCCGGGGTTAGACTTGGGATTCCCAGCCTGAATAAGCGTCCCAGTCCGGCCCTGGTAGGTGAGTACACCTTTTCTTGGTCTGGTCGCTTTGATGGCTGATGAGATATGAAACATAACCAGTAGTCAATGTGCACACTGCCAGTTGAATAGTGAATAAGCTCCTCTTTGGAGTTCATATATTTGTAAATCTCACTCTGAAGGAGTCAGCGCCTCCCTCACCAGCCATGAACCTCACTGTGTTACATCATATGCCCAGTTACGTTATGGTCATAATCAGAACTCTGCGAGTGTTGTTCGACTCCAATAATGACGACTGTCGAGTAAACCGTGTGACGTACAGCAGATGTGCAGTCCAACTGGCTCTTCAACGGAGCTCCTGAATCGACGGAGCTCCAGAGCGCTGCAGCAGCTAGACTCTTCTCAATTCTTGACATAAACAGTCATGGTAATAAACTACTGTGTGATGAAGCAGAAGCAGAATAACTGTCTGGACGAAACGTTAGAAAAACCTTAGCTATTAAGTTGAGGCTCTGCTCATTTTGCTCCTTTCATGTGTTCACCCCTAAGAGTCGTTTGACTAGTGGGACAAAGTGATAAAAGTAGGATTGGGGCGTCCTCTCCTTGTGTTGTACTCCCTGCTTTCTCAGTGCCTAGCTGTACAGTATTTTGAATTGGTCATTTTGACTATTTGTGTATGTGTGTGCTTATTTATATTCATTCTATTTATTGTCTTCGGATTTTCGATATCTTTACCTGCTTTCTTATTTGCCTGTGTGACATAATTATATTGCTGTCTGACTACTGTAGGCTCTTCATTTGGTTCCTGCTCATGCAAGCCTGCATACAAAATGAAAAGTACAATTCATCACCTGCCAAAATTTTCTATGGCACACATCCACCCAGTGCAACCAGGATGAGGGGATTTCACTCACCGGTCATTTTCTCTTCACCAGGTCTCCTCACGGAGGTGCAGTGCAAATCTAAAAGGCTCCGCAAGAATGCAAAGCAAGGCTTCGACTTGCTCTGCAACATCAAGATGGAGGATGAGGGTCTTGAAAACAAGCAGGTCTCCTCTACAACAAAAGCACCTGGAAAGGTATCTGTACTTCCCTTTGAAATGTGGACGATTCTGCTCTTCACATTAATTCCTGCCTTGTCCTCAATGCTGTGAGGATAGGCTCAAACTCTGGCTCTTGTAATATAAACAGTTAGTTCAAAAAATGGATGGACAGACTTATTAATGGAGTCTACCAAACCCTAAAACAATTTTCACTTATAAATAGCTAGCATGAACACAACTGGAGATCACAGAGTTGTCGAAATGGTTAAATAAGATTTGTTACATTCTGTTTTTTATCATGTCATGTACAGCAGATTCAGAAAGTATTGAGACCAGTAAACTTTCAGCACACTTTATTGTATTGTAGATTTAATTTTGTAATTCAATCTATCCACCTAAATAAAAGGATACGTGTATGTGTGTCTGCCTGTGTGTCCATCTCGTTGCCACTTCTTTGTCATTCCATCAGATGGCACACCACAAACATTAACACTGCTTTTACGAATCACATACTAAATGGCTGTTATGCTATTTGGTATGGGATTCCTAAAAGCAGTGTTAATGTTTGTAATGCGCCATCTGCTGGAATGACAATACAATGCATTTCACCATACCATGCAATTTCGAAAGCCTCCTTAATTCTGAGTAGGGTCAAGAAGGAGTGTATTTCATTATTACAAATATCTGTTGGAATGATAGAGACATATCAACTGGATGAACACACAGATATACAGTTAGGTCCATAAATATTTGGACAGAGACAACTTTTTTCTAATTTTGGTTCTGTACATTACCACAATGAATTTTAAATGAAACAACTCAGATGCAGTTGAAGTGCAGACTTTCAGCTTTAATTCAGTGGGGTGAACAAAACGATTGCATAAAAATGTGTGGCAACTAAAGCATTTTTTGAACACAATCCCTTCATTTCAGGGGCTCAAAAGTAATTGGACAATTGACTCAAAGGCTATTTCATGGTCAGGTGTGATCAAGTTCATCGTTATGTCATTATCAATTAAACAGATAAAAGGCCTGGAGTTGATTTGAGGTGTGGTGCTTGCATGTGGAAGATTTTGCTGTGAACAGACAACATGCGGTCAAAGGAGCTCTCCATGCAGGTGAAAGAAGCCATCCTTAAGCTGCGAAAACAGAAAAAACCATCTGAGAAATTGCTCCAATATTACGAGTGACAAAATCTACAGTTTGGTACATCCTGAGAAAGAAAGCAAGCACTGGTGAACTGAGCAACGCAAAAAGACCTGGACGTCCACGGAAGACAACAGTGGTGGATGATCGCAGAATCATTTACATGGTGAAGAGAAACCCCTTCACAACAGCCAACCAAGTGAACAACACTCTCCAGGGGGTCGGCGTATCGATATCCAAGTCTACCATTAAAGAGAAGACTGCATGAAAGTAAATACAGAGGGTGCACTGCAAGGTGCAAGCCAGTCATAAGCCTCAAGAATAGAAAGGCTAGATTGGACTTTGCTAAAGAACATCTAAAAAAGCCAGCACAGTTCTGGAAAAACATTCTTTGGACAGATGAAACCAAGATCAACCTCTACCAGAATGATGGCAAGAAAAAAAGTATGGAGAAGGCGTGGAACAGCTCATTATCCAAAGCATAGCACATCATCTGTAAAACACGCTGGAGGCAGTGTGATGGCTTGGGCGTGCATGGCTGCCAGTGGCACTGGGACACTCGTGTTTATTGATGATGTGACACAGGATAGAAGCAGCCGAATGAATTCTGAGGTGTTCAGAGACATACTGTCTGCTCAAATACAGCTAAATACAGCAGTCAAATTGATTCATGATACAGATGGACAATGGCCCAAAACATACAGCCAAAGCAACCCAGGAGTTTATTAAAGCAAAGAAGTGGACGATTCTTGAATGGCCAAGTCAGTCACCTGATCTTAAACCAATTGAGCAGGCATTTCACTTGTTGAAGACTAAACTTCAGACAGAAAGGCCCACAAACAAACAGTAACTGAAAGCCGCTGCAGTAAAGGCCTGGCAGAGCATTAAAAAGGAGGAAACCCAACATCTGGTGATGTCCAGGAGTTCAAGACTTCAGGCTTTCATTGCCAGCAAAGGGTTTTCAACCAAGTATTAGAAATGAATTATTTTTCCAGTTATTTAATTTGTCCAATTACTATTGAGCCCCTGAAACACATTTTTATGCAATCGTTTTGTTCACCCCACTGAATTAAAACTGAAAGTCTGCACTTCAACTTCATCTGAGTTGTTTCATTTAAAATTCATTGTGGTAATGTACAGAACCAAAATGAGAAAAAAGTTGTCTCTGTCCAAATATTTATGGACCTAGCTGTACAGTCACACAGACACTTGTCCTTTTATTAACTCAGCAATGAAGTTCAACTATTCTCTTTTACTCTTGTTTATGCGTCCATTGTTGTTCAATATGATGGACTCCTTCAATTATTGTCCGTCTTCAAAGCATGCGGTCCCCAGCAAAATGTCTCAGGCTGTACATGTGGAATGGAGCAGGCCTTGAGAGAATGCTTCAAGTAGTTCAGCGTTTCTTCTGTCAACCTTGAGGTCGGGATCCTTCAGCATTATAGGACCATCCAGGGAAGCAAATACTCATCCATGTAGATAATGTACCCGGCCTAGTGGAGGACACAGCAAAGCAGCATGGCCGCAGTGCTGGGTTGATGAGCAGCATTCCAGAATTTTACTGTGCTGAATCCTGTTCCCCTAAGTGATGCCCAGGATCTTCTGAAGGCACCTGATGTGGAACACTTCTAGTGTGAGGATTTGCTTGTGGTAGGGAAAGTTGGTTAACTGGCAGGAGACAAAGAGTTTAGCTAAGAGGAGAATGCAGTCATCAGTTGAGTTCCTCAGCGGTATGCCCTTGGACTGTTAACTTTTTTTGATTTATGTCAATGACGTTGACTCCAGTGTAGTTAGTAAACTTGGGAAATTTGAAGATGATAGTAACATTTTGATGCATGACAGAGGGTGAGGAGACAGCAAAAACAATTCAGAAATTTTAAGAACCCCAACCAAAAAAGTACATACCCTGGAGTAAGAGCGAAACAAGAACTGGACACTACAAAGGGCTTAATGGGAATGCTACAAAGTCCTTGGTTCCTGGAAAAAGTTCCTGTGGTGGAAAAACATCCAAAGTCAGAGGGGGAGGCAAGAAGGATCTGATGGTAAGCTGCATTAGAGGAGAGATCTAGCAGGATCTGACATGACATGATTGAAGTGCTCAACATTATGAAGGGGCTTCATATGGTGGACTCAGGTAGTTATTTAAAAAATATTTCTTCAATAAGAACACGGGGAAGGGAACTGGTTAAGGGTAAATCTGACAAACATTAGAAAGGTTTAGACGCATGGACTATAGACACACTGCGGTGGGCTGGCGCCCTGCCTGGGGTTTGTTCCTGCCTTGCGCCCTGTGTTGGCTGGGATTGGCTCTAGCGGACCCCTGTGACCCTGTGTTAGGATATAGCAGGTTGGACAATGACTGACTGACTATAGACACATGGGGTAAGTGAACAAGGAGAATGGTAGACTTTAGGGCTTTGGGGGTCTTCAAAACTTGACTTGAAGTTTTTTTGCAAGAGTTAGGTCAGGGGGTCCTCAATCACAGTGGCTGCAGGTTTTTGCTCCAACCCAATTGCTTAATAAAGAAGTACTTAATGCTCAAGTCACACTTCTGCTTCACTTAAGTTGTCTCGCTTGTTAAGATTTTGAACCCTTATTGCTTATTTTAGTCTTAAACAGCTGTGCTCTTGGTTTTTAATTGCTCCTTATTAGCAATAACATGCAAATGACAAAAGAGAATGAGCATTTCTCCATTTAGCTTGTTACCATTTCCACCTGTGTGTATTTATCATGGACTATTGAGTTTAATTAAATACTTGGAAGGAAAGTGAAGAGAAAAAAGTGAAGGACTGAGAATTACTCATCAATTTTAGCCTTCAAATCATTTGGATGATATCCTTAGAAAGAGGAAAAAAATCCAGGATATGAGAATGACCTGACATAGCAGAGTTAAAGCACTAGCAGCCATGAAATTAAATTATTGGAAAGAATTGCTTTCTAATTAAGCAACAGGGTTAGAACAAAAACCTGCAGCTACTGCGGCCCTCCAGGACTGTGACTGAGGACCCCTGAGTTAGGTGAATAGAGATGGATGAGACTGGGTTGGTATGAGTGGCTTATTCTAATGTTCTAATCCCAAAGATGCCTCTGGATTGACCCGTTGTGAGAATGGATGGATGCATGCATGACTGTTTTGGATAAAGGTCTAGATCAGGGGCCTCCAACTCCAGTCCTGGGGCCTCGTGTATAAACGGTGCGTACATACAAAAATGTTGCGTACTCCCGTTTCCACGCTCAAATCGCAATGTATAAAACCTAAACTTGGTGTAAAGCCACGCACATTTTCACACTAGCTCAGCCCATGGTGTACGCAAGTTCTCTGCTCGGTTTTGTAAACTGGCGGCACCCAGCATCAAAGCAGTGCTTTTGCTCCAGTGTGGTTTCCCTTTCTTTTTTAGATCTACATCCCTGACTCGGCTTTATCAAATACACTGAAATTAACCACATATTGTTTATTAGTTTAAGGCATCTGATTGTAATTAACCTGTAACAATATAATGTTCCACAGAATGGTCAAACTATTCCAAATACCATAGCTGCTTTAGCGTTGTTACTCTCACTGCACCTTCTTCTTTTTCTTTTTTCAGCTGCTCCCGTTGCCACATCAGATCATCTTTTTCCATATTACTCTCACTGCACCACTCGGAGTATTTATATCACTGTATCTGAGTGTGAATCACAGCTGTACAGCAGCTGATCGGAAAGAGAATTATCAGTATACAGCATCAAGCACACGCTGCCTCAGCCATGCTGCCTATTGAACTGCTCTCATACGGCTAACGCTTCAGAGCCTTTCCTATACAGACCTCGCGGTTCAGAAACAGTTTCATCCCAAGAACTCTAAACGCACTCAATCAGTCCATCAAGTGCTCCTTGTAGAACTGTTTGTACTTATAAGTATAATTACAGTATCTCACTGAAAACTTGCACTACAGTTATAATATTGCACAACCTGAGCCACTTTATAAAGCGCGTATTTACAAATGATGATGACATTATTTTTAAGATGAAATGCAGCAAAATATGTTTATTACATTATACAGATAAAATATTAACATCATTTAAATAATCTATATTGTTAATAATTAAACATGTGAGGACACAGTGTCACCGCAACAGCGACAAGCTGGCGGCCCTGATTGTTCCTGCCTCGCGCTATATTCTTGCTGGTGCGACACTGGAAAGATAGATGGATAGAATAACTAAACATGTACTACGAAGATATTTCAATGTTCCTTAAAAGTTTTGAAGAATCGGTGTTCTAAGCTTACAGATGGCTTAACGTCTATTACAGAGCTGATTGTGTGGCAATTGGGTACTTGGAGAGAGAAAAGGAAGGACAGGAATTGGAGGTTAGTACGTTTGAAAGAGACAGTACTGCTGCAATAAAGTATTTCATTGAAGGTCGCTCACTGTCAGCAAGCATTTGTGGGAGGCAGGAACAATCTCTGGACAGGTCGCCAGCTCATCACTATCAGTATGCCACTGTGTTCCCATGTTTAATAACACGCTTTAACTCCTATCATCATGAAAATTATATGAAGTATACATCTTAGTATTTAAATTATTCAGAGAGCTGTAATATCACAAATGTAATGGATTCTGTGTCCTGTCGGAGGAAGAGAAAGCCCGTTTAAGAAGCACATAGTGATTCACACACATAGAGCAAATAGAAGAACACATACAAAACAAAGCATTTAACGCGCTACTTTAGTTACGATGGTATTTGAGAAACTAGTAAATTAAACGATTTTAAGATAAAGTTTATGATGTTCTACTTTAATGACAAAATAAACTACGTGATTAAAGTGGAAATTTCGAGATTAAAGTTGACATTTCATGCTTTTTTCCCACTGTGTGCCTATTTTTTACTTTTCTCTGTACCCTAATGAGCTTTCATATGACACTCAGACGGTGGGCTACGACTTGCCTTTTCACTGCGACTTTGATATCTGACAACTTCTTTTTTATTTCAGGCACTGTGCAACTTTGTGAACTTGAGCTTTTGAGTTTCTCCGACACGCTATGTCACTCAATCAACTTCCTTTTGTTGTTTATACCACTGTTTAAACCCACAAATAGTATGTTTTTTTCTTGCCTCCACTTGGTATTCGCTGAAATTCTTCTATTTTCCCCTGTGCTTTTGCCATTGTCTTTTCACAGAAGGCTGAGCTTAAGGGCTATTTATATTGATTTGCATATTCAAAGAGGCGTAATTCTGGGAGATGCTGGGGCGGGACAGTACACGTGTACACGTGCGTTACTTTTCACGCTGACCGGGATTTATGGAGCGGAAGAACATAAAGGTTGGCGAACACACAGATTTATGCATCTGGATTTTTTTGTGTGTACGAATATTTCCGCTTTTGTCCTTATGCCATGTTATTGTGTGAGTTCTACGCACGGCATTATGCATGAGGCCCTTGGAGAGCTGCTGTGGCTGCAGGTTTTCATTCTAACCCAGGGGTCCTCAATCACGGTCCTGGAGGGCCGCAGTGGCTACGGGTTTTACTCCAACCAGTGTCCTAATTAGAACTCAGCCCTTGCTGATAATGATAGTTGGTGTTTAACTCTATGCCTTGTTTGTGCCGTAATTCATCAAAGACAAGTTTTAGTTCCTTTGCAGATCAGAGGTCCTCACTTACAGTCCTGGAGGTCTGCTATGGCTGCAGGTTTTCACTTTAACCAATTTCTTAATTAGAACCCTTTTATTTACTACTAAAGCAATAATTTTTTTGGGCTTAATTTTAGTTCTCTTGCCTGTTACCATTCAAAACCCTTAATTGCCTATTTTAGATTTTAGCAGCTACATTTAAGTTTTAATTGTTGCCTGTTTTCTTAACCAGACATTAGTTAATAATGAGATGCAGATAACCAGTAAACCAGCAGCTCTCCAGCTAACGTGCTTACTATGAAGTATCTGTGATAAAAAATGTTTAGAAATGAATGAGGGGGGATTGGAAGGACCATTAAGTTTAAATCTATTTTGGTCCACAAAACACATGGGTAATGTTCTTACAGAAGGACTATCTACAATGCAATTCAAATTGCTCTTGGTTGAATGCAAGCAATAACAAGCCAAATAGTTCAATACCAAGTTTCATAATCAGCATGTGCAGCTTTCTAATGAGGAAACCAGTTGGAATAAAAACCTGCAGCCACTGCGGCCCTCCAGGACTGTGATTGAGGACCCTTGGTCTAACCCTTTTCTTAATTAGTGACCAGACTTTGCTGCTAATTAACTCTTTGCCTTAAATTTAATTGATGCACAACTTAAGACTCAAACCCCTTAATTATTTTATTTTTCCTTAACTAGCAACCAAACAACATTAAGACACAAAATGAACCAACACATAAACAACAATCTACGTCCATCACTCAATAACTGAAAATAAAGAAAGGTGAAGGCCTCAGTAATGTTGATCAGCTCAGGTAACTACAAAACATTATGAGAGAGCTCTTAAAAAAAGAAAATCAACAGTTTTGGAAAAGTCTGCCATGGCAGAATGAGCGCCATGGAATTAAATAACGGGTTTAATTAGCAACGAGAATTGGCTTCAGATTAAGAAACTGAATGAAGTGAAGTTGGTTGGTGTTTGATTCCCCAACTTAGCTGGCCATCTGTTGGCTCTTCACATCAAATTTATGTTTAGGTGCCATTTAAGGAAAAAAGAATCAATTCAGCAGTCAGTCTCAAGAAAAGTCAATTAAAATAAAGGGAAATAGTTAATTAACAGCAAAAATTGGTCACTAATTAAGAAAAGAGTTAGAATGAAAACTTGCCACAGTAGCACTCCAGGGGCCTCATGTATAACGCCGTGCATAGAATTCACACTATAACATGACGTAAGCACAAAAGTGGAAATGTGCGTATGCACCAAAAAATCCAGATGCATAAACTTGTGCGAACGCCAACTTCCACGTTCTTCCGTTCCATAAATCCCGGTCAGCGTGAAAAGTAATGCACGTGCACGCGCCTGCTGTCCCGCCCCAACACCTCCCAGAATTCTCTTTGAATATGCAAGTCAATATAAATAGCCCTTAAGCTCAGCCTTCTGTGAAAAGGCAATGACAAAAACACAAGGGAAAATAGAAGAATTTCAGCGAATACCAAGTGGAGGCAAAGAAAAACTTACTATTTGTGGGTTTAAACAGTGGTATAAACAACAAAAGGAAGTTGATTGAGTGACAGAGTGTGTCGGAGAAACTCGAAAGCTCAAGTTCACAAAGTCGCACAGTGCCTGAAATAAAATAGAAGTTGTCACATATCAAAGTCGCCGTGAAAAGGAGAGTCATAGCCCACCATCTGAGTGTCATATGAAAGCTTATTAGGGTACAGAGAAAAAAAAATAGGCACACAGTGGGGAAAAAGCACAAAATGTCAACTTTAATGTTGAAATTTCCACTTTAATCACGTAGTTTATTTTGTCATTAAAGTAGAACATCATAAACTTCATCTTTAAATAGTTTAATTTACTAGTTTCTCAAATACCATCGTAACTAAATTAGCACGTTGAATGCTTTGTTTTGTATTTGATCATGACGACGGTTCTACATCAAAGCAAGAATGCACGTTGCACTTTTGCCATCGCTGAGTAGAGAGTCTATAGCTGAAGGTGGAAGCTGCTGTCACTGTACTTTGTATGTAAGAGCCAGATCGAATGTTATTTACTTATTTACCTTAATTTTTTTTACTTACTTCCTACAGCGTAAAGTCACAAGTAGACTGCAGAGCTTCCCGTGTACATATACAAAGTACAACTATGGCAAAAGTGCGACGTGCATTCTTGCTCCGATGTAGAACCGTCATCATGATCTGAGTTCACCTCTGTTATGGCACGTCTTTATGTGAAAACAGCAGTGTCAGATGGGGAGGGCTGGGATCATGAACACGACTGAGAGAATAAAACTGAAAAAAAAAAAAAAAAAAAAAGCTAACCTTTACAAATATCATACATTTACACCGGCTGTTACAGACTGAAATCAAATGCATGTTTTTATTCTAAAACAGTAAGAATAAGAGCAGCTCACTTCTCAAAACGGACTCATCCGGGATCGAACCCGTTAAGTTTTGACTACCAGTCAACAGTTGATACCATTGCGCCACCAAAGCAGTCATATCTCAGGGGGGTCAATGTCGCACCCTAACGCAGGTTCTTTTTCTGCAGTTATATTCTTGAATAGAAGCACACTTGTTCTGTTATATTTGTACCTTTCGTGAAAGTGATTAGTTGATATTTGGACTTTAGGCTTCACACATTAAACACTTCATGTCTACATTTTGTCAATTATTACTAAAACATGAAAAACATTTCTGTTTTACCGATGTGTTTACTGTACACAGATTGTTGTAGACACGGAACACACATGAAATACATGTGTTCCAAATAACGATATAGTATTCATAAAAGGTGTTATTTTGCTTGACTTCTCACTCTATACAACACTAAGCAACTGACACGGAGGTAAACAAACTTGAGCTGAGAAAATTGTGTGGCGGAGGGGGATGTGATAGCAGGCTGTTTGCTGCTTGCTGCTTATCGGCACATTTACAGGACAAAAGACGCTGATGGAGAGGTGCAAAGCGATTTAAGATGGGATGGATCTACGTGTTTTTTCATAGGCTCCTGTAATTCTAGTGTTAATCACGTAGTTTATTTTGTCATTAAAGTAGAACATCATAAACTTCATCTTAAAATCGTTTAATGTTTAGTTTCTCAAATCCCATCGTAACTAAAGTAGCACGTTAAATGCTTTGTTTTGTATTTGATCTTCTATGTACTCTATGTGTGTGAATCACTACGTGCTTCCGGGCTTTCTCTTCCTTCAGCAGGTCACAGAATCCATTACATTCGTAATATTACAGCTCTCTGAATAATTAAAATACTGAGATGTATACGTGATATCATTTTCATGATGATAGGAGTTAAAGCATGTTATTAAACATCGGAACACAGTGGTGCAGTGATTGTTCATGCCGCATGCAGTTCCTGTCCTTACTTTTCTTTTTCCAAATACCCAGTCGTCACACAATCAGCTCTGTAATAAACGTTAAGCCATCTGTAAGCTTAGAACGCTGATTCTTCAAAACTTTTAACGAACATTGAAATATCTTCGTAATACATGTCTAATTATTCTATCCATCTATCCTTCCAGCACCAGCAAGAATAGAGCGCGAGGCAGGAACAATCCATGAACGGAGCGCCAGCGGCTCACTAGCACTTCGTTACCGTGTCCTCACATGTTTAATTATTAACAATATAGATTATTTAAATTAAGTTAAATTTTTATCTCTATAATATAATAAACATATTTTGCTTCATTTCATCTTAAAAATGATATCGTCATCATATGTAAATACACGCTTTATAAAGCGGCTCAGGTTGTGCAATATTATAACTGTATCGCAAATTTACAGTGAGGTGATTGTACTTATAAGTCCAAACAGTTCTACAAGGAGCAGTTGATGGACTGATTGAGTGCGTTTAGAGCTCTTGGGATGAAACTGTTTCTGAACCGCGAGATCCGTACAGGAAAGGCTCTGAAGTGTTTGTCATATGAGAGCAGTTCAATAGACAGCATGACTGAGGCAGCATGTGCTTGAGGCTGTATCCCGATAATTCTCTTTCCGATCATCTGCTGTAGACTTTGGGATTGCTAAAATATAAAGTGCAATATAAATAAAATTTATTATTATTATTATTATTATCTGTGATTCCACACTCAGATACAGTGATATAAATACTCCGAGTGGTGCAGTGAGAGCAATATGGAAAAAATAGATCCGCTGTGGCAACCCCTAACGGGAGCAGCTGAAAGAAGAAGAAGAAGAAGGTGCAGTGAGAGTAACAACGCTAAAGCAGTTATGGTATTTGGAATAGTTTGGTCATTCTGTGGACCATTATATTGTTACAGGTTAATTACAATCAGATGCATTACACTAATAAGTAATATGCGGTTAATTTCAGTGTATTTATAAAGCCGTGTCAGGGATATGGATCTAAAAAAGAAAGGATAACCACACAGGAAAAGGAGCACTGCTTTGACGCTGGGTGCTGCCAGTCTGCAAAACCGAGCAGAGAACTTGCGTACGACAGGGTATGAGCTACCGTGGAAATGTGCGTGGCTTTACACCAAGTTTAGGTTTTATACATCGCGATTTGAACATGGAAATGGGAGTACGCAACATTTTTGTACGTACGCACCGTTTATACATGAGGCCCCTGAAGTTCAACACCCCTGCAATAGCAGAATCGCGAAAGAAGCTTTGTGTTCAAACTCTAAACATAACCATTCTGGCTCGAGTTTCCACAGCCTTCCCACTGATGAAACATGCTAAAGAAAACAGATCTAAACAATCAAAAGAGTAAAAGACCACATTTCTTTATACGTCATTGCAGTACTTATCTTTGTAAACAGCACAAATCTGATTAGCAACGTGCACGACACCAGTGAAAAATGTTGCGTTTAATTCCAACAAAAATAACCATAAAGTCAACAAAAAATAGGGCCACTATGCACTCCAATAGAAGACAGTTTCAAAATCAAGATTGTGATCAGGGTAAGTAGGGTTTGCACCATAAGGAAGGAATGAACACATTCTAGCAGCAGCAAGATTTATCGGTGAGGGGGAATAGGTGGGACGGAGTTAGTTGCCCTCACTGGGCATCTTCCCTGTGCTGCAGAGGGAACAGGAGAGGAGAAGGTTAGCGTAAGCAGCGCCTCCTCTCTACCCGGAGCAGTAATACATACCTGAAGTGTGCCTGGAGCGCGATCCACAGACACACATGCATGACAGTAAATTAAGTTTCCATGCTGCCTGAAGATCGGTGCTGTCCCTCTCTAACTGGAACAACTTCAGTGTTGTTGGTACACAGGGATGGGCTTTCGAAAGGGCAAATGCTTGTCTCGCCATTAATGTGTGAAAGTCCATCCTGATCGAAAAGAGCACAGCATGTGCCTTCTCAGTGGAACACGACTATGCAATGGTCTTTGACTGGAAATAAATGAAATCAAAAATGATCTTTTTATAAAGATGAGAATGGCTTCTTTTCAGATGGGAGTCCAATAGTGAACTGACTAAAACTTCCACTCACTCATATGGATTCCAGGCAGGAAGGGGCAGAGAACAGAAGTGACGTCAGTGGTGGAATGGCCGTCAATCTTCCATACTACACAATGAAGGCATTAGAACACAGCGCCAACCTCAGGTTCGGAGGGTAGTTGCCATCACCAGTGCCACCCAAGCGCACACCCATGACACATTATGCACAACTTAACGTAACTGCAGTGTTATTAAATAATTTTTTTCTAACAATATAAACCATAACTTTAAATGCTGTATGTCCATGCGTTTCATGTCAGTAATGTAATAAATCAGATCAGTGCCAATCGGAGCCTGTTTGGAACCCTAGGGGGGGCTTGACTGACAATGCCCCTTGTTGTCCATAGTGGTATTATTATATTTCAATGACCTGTGGACCCCCCCTTTTAGTGTCTGGAGCGTGCACCCCCTTCAGTAGAACAAACAGTGCCCCTTTGTGCAAATACCGTGGACTTTAAGGAGGAGCTCGGTTCTTGGTATACAGAATGTGCGCACTTTTACTTTCATAAACGGCACCCGGTGGGTAATGGCGCCCACTCAGTATCGACCAGAGTTCAACAACGGCTTCCCCCTCAGGTTTACTTTTCATTAACGGTACCCATTCAATATCATCCTAGATTGACAACTGGGTGGTGGGTGGCGTTGTGTCTGCAGTACATGGCCCTTCAGAAACACAAATGGCATCCCTTTTATATACATACCGCAAATATTACTATCATACTTCTACAACGATTTCGTCTCCATCTTTGTCCAAAGCACGAGACCCCTTAAGTTTCACAAATGGCGCCCCTTCAGGTGACAGTGTCCTGTATCACCTAATGGATTGACGGGCTCTGCATCAAATACAATAAACAAGAAAAAACTTTTGAAAACAATGCATCACTAGGAAAACAGATCAAATACGGTTATTTAATAAGATTCCAACTAAGTTACATTATTTATGTTATACTACAATATACTGACCTCTGTTGAAATGGAGTGAACTAATATTAAATATTAAAAAAAATGGGATTATCTTAAACTGATAGCACACCAGTATAACAATGTTAGCAGGTTTACATTAGTAATTATAAAAGAATTCCTTCTCTGATATGTCACCTCTTTGTCCAGCTTTTATGTGCTGCTTTTTAACAATACTTCTTCCATCCATCATCCAACCCGCTATATTCTAACTACAGGGTCACGGGCGTCTGCTGGAGCCAATCCCAGCCAACACAGGGCAAAGGCAGGAAACAAACCCTGGGCAGGGCGCCATCCCACCACAGGGCACACACACACACACACACTAGGGACAATTTAGGATCGCCAATGCACCTAACCTGCATGTCTTTGGACTGTGGGAGGAAACCCACGCAGACACGAGGAGAACATGCAAACTCCACGCAAGGAGGACCCGGGAAGCGAACCTCAGGTCTCCGTACTGCGAGGCAGCAGCGCTACCACTGCGCCACAGTGCCGCCCGTACAATACTTCTTACATTGCGAAAATTATTTATTGGAGGTGCAAACAGAGAAGCACAAAACACTCCATCCATTGCTGGCAAACTAACAGGAAGTCTATTTTTTCGTCAATGCTTCACTTCCAAGTTTTGTGAAACTGCATGGATAAGCAGGTGTTACAAGTGTTCCTAACAATTCGCGCAGTGAATTTATATAAATAGTAAGTAACATAAAATTCATATTCACATTTGTATCTGTCATGGAGTGTGAAGAGCTGATTGTTCTTTTTTTTCTTTGTTTCTTTTGTTATTGCCAAAGGAACACAAGGAGCTGACCATGGAGGAGCAAGGTCTGCTGGACTACATCGTAGAGGCTCATCGCAGGTACCGAGCACCACAGGAGGCCGCACAGAGAAGTGTAGGGCACCCCTTCCACTCTGCTAAATGCCTTTTTTGCTTGAACCCCCTCTGCCTTCCCTAAATCGGGAAGATAGATTGGGTTGTAATAATGTTGGACATGGCCATGTCACATATTTATGTGTCTTGATTTTAATTTTTTGTAGTCATTTCTTGTCCTCAAGGCCTTCTTAAGCTATTGTTTTGGGGTTATTATGGTCAAGGAATTCAGTGATTGCATTTTATATGGAATTCTGTCCCCTATGACTCCATAGTTTTTGGGTATGGACACCACCTTTTTTTTTCTTTGCGTTGTGTGGTGGCAAAGCTGTTCCCAGTCCTAACGACTGGAGTTGTGCGTCAAGTGGCATCATCACCATGGCAGGATAAAGATTAGTGTCTCTTATTGCTGATTCATCCATAACCTGTGTGCCCTGCGAGGGATGCTCCATTGTTCAGAACTAGTTTCTCCCTTTTGCATGATGCTGCTGAAATGGGCTCTCTTTATTAAGATGGGTTGATAATGGATGGATAGATAGACTTCTATTAAGGGTATGTCATTTTTCACTTCACCTGACATGAAGTACCAGTATTTGAAGATGTCAAGAATCACTTGTCACTCTTTACTAGTCACTTGTTACTCATCAAGCATCATCCATCACTCTTCATTGTCATCACATTTTTATTTTCTGTTACTTTGGCCTGCCTAATTGAAAGACAGGGTTGTAGGAATACTCTGAAATATTTACTAAAACTTTTTTAAAAAACTGTAAGCAAGCTAGATTTATTGAGAAATCGGCACATAAAACGGTGAACTGAAAAGATTTACATAGTTGTAATACATACTATTAAATGCATCAGTTCCACAATACATATTAGAAATTGTCCATTACAAACCATTTACATTATTAAAATCAACAACATTTGAAACCATTCTGAGCAGAGCCTAGTATGGCTATTGTGTCCCATGAATACATTTTAACACATGTAACATAAAAGAATTCAGGGTCACAAGAGGCAGTAGCCTAATTCAGCTGCAATGGATCAAAGTAGGAAACAGATCTGGACAAGATGTTATCATACTACGACAATTTAAAATTAAGCATTCAGTTGACTCTCCACCCTAATTTAAAAATAAGTATTTAATTTACTATTTCCACAAGTTTAAAAATTACCTATTTAACTGACTTTTGATGCTAATTCCAAATTCAATATTTAATTAACTATTCACGCTAATTTCAAATTAAATATTTAGTTGACTATCCATGCTAGCTTAAAATTAAGTATTTAATTGGCTATCCATGCTAATTTAGAATTAAATACTTAATCGACTCACCACCCTAATTTAAAATTAAGTATTTATTTGACTATTCCCGCTAGTTTAAAATTACATATTTAACTGACTATCGACACTAATTTCAAATTTAATACTTAATCAACTATCCATGCTAATTTCAAATTTAATATTTAATCGACTATCCACACTAATTTCAAATTAAATATTTAAACGACTATCCATGCTAGCTTAGAATTAAGTATTTAATTGGCTATCCATGCTAATTTAAAATTAAATATTTAATCTACTATTCACGCTAATTTTAAAATTAAATATTTTATCAACTATCCATGCTAATTTAAAATGAAGTATTTAATTGACTGTTCCCACTAGTTTAAAAAATTATGTATTTAACTGACTATCGACACTAATTTCAAATTTAATATTTTATCGACTATCCACGCTAATTTCAGATTCAATATTTAAATGACTATCCATGCCAGCTTAAAATTAAAAACTTTATTGACTATCCATGCTAGTTTAAAATTAAATATTTAATTGACTATTCACACTAATTTTAAATTTAAATTTTTAATCAACTATCCATGGCACTGCATCGGTCTGTCATGGTGAAAAAGGAGCTGAGCCATAAGGCAAAGCTCTCAATTTACCAGTCGATCTATGTTCCTACCCTCACCTATGGTCATGAGCTATGGGTAGTGACCGAAAGAACGAGATCGCGAATACAAGCGGCTGAAATGAATTTCCTCCGCATGGTGTCTGGGCTCTCCCTTAAAGATAGGGTGAGAAGCTCAGTCATCTAGGATGGGCTCAGAGTAGAGCCGCTGCTCCTCCGCATCGAGAGGAGTCAGATGAGGTGGCTCGGGCATCTGATCAGGATGCCTCCTGGACGTTTCCCTGGTGAGGTGTTCCGGGCACGTCCAACCGGGGCCCCGGGGAAGACCCAGGACACGCTGGAGGGACTATGTCTCTTGGCTGGCCTGGGAACGCCTTGGGATCCTCCCGGAAGAGCTAGAAGAAGTGGCCAGGGAGAGGGAAGTCTGGGCATCTCTGCTCAAGCTGCTGCCCCTGCGACCCAACCTCGGATAAGCGGAAGAGGATGGATGGATGGATGGATGGATGGATGGATGGATGGATCAACTATCCATGCTAATTTAAAATGAAGTATTTAATTGACTGTTCCCACTAGTTTAAAAAATTATGTATTTAACTATCGACACTGATTTCATATTTAATATTTAATCAACTATCCACATTAATTTCAAATTCAATATTTAAACAACTATCCATGCTAGCGTATAATTAAGTATTTAATTGAATATCCATGCTAGTTTAAATTAAATATTTAGTCGACTATTCGCGCTAATTTAAAATTAAATATTTAATCAACTATCCGTGAAAATTTTTAAATTAATGTTAATTGACTATCCACACTAATTTAAAATTAAATATTTAATTAACTATTCATGCAGGTTTAAAATTAAGTATTTAGTGGGCTTTCCATGCTAATTTAAAATTAAATATTTAATTGACTATCCACACTAGTTTAAAATCAAGAGTATAACTTACTGTTGACTAAGCTTAACTGTGAGTAATGTTGTTAAAAATAGTTATAGCTAGAATAAAAAGTGTCCATTAAACAATGATCTATACTAATAAAAGGCAAAGCCCTCACTGACTGATTGACTGACTGACTGACTGACTCACTCATCACTAATTCTCCAACTTCCCGTGTAGGTAGAAGGCTGAAATTTGGCAGGCTCATTCCTTACAGCTTACTTACAAAAGTTAGGCAGGTTTCATTTCGAAATTCTACACGTAACGGTCATAACTGGAACCTGTTTTTTGTCCATATACTCTAATGGAGGAGGCAGAGTCACGTATTGCGTCATCATGCCTCCTACGTAATCACGTGAACTAAAAACAAGGAAGAGATTTACAGCACGAGTCAAACACGGGAAGGAAGGTAAATGACGTTAATTTTTGAGTGTCTTTTAATACTGTGTAAGCATACATATTAACACATGTCCAATTAAACGTGTGCATTTACGGGGTAATTTCTCAGGCTTAAAAGCTCGCCTTTTATTAAAAAGATAAATGCTGTTTTCATTCTGAAGGGCACAAACCACGTTGGATTTCAGCCGTTAAACAAGCAAAAATGTCGGTACACCAGATAAATAAGCTCAACATATTATCAGTTGTATTGTATGCTTACAATACATATAGAAATGTGTTAATCGTTAACTAATAGTATGGGATGGTGTTTTTCGACTCGCGCCTTGATTTAAACGATTCCATGTCTTGGTGGGTTTGCGTAGCTTATTGTCAATATCTTTACACCTCTTTTTAAGACTTATTGACTGAAACAGGCTTTCACGAAAAAAGTTAGGGCTTTGCTACAGGATACACCCTCCACAAGTTAAGGAAGTAGAAATAAAAGTATATATTTCTGTTTTATTTAAACCTTTTAAGTTCGTATGCATAGCCCCATTTGGCTGTTTTAGTTTTTTTTTTCTTTCTTCAGTAATATTTAATCTCCTTAAAGAAAAACAACATATGTATTTTACTTTTTTTGTATCTCTTTAGTAATATTTTAGTGTAAAAGGATAACCAGTATTTAAACCTTTTATGTTACTTTATAGTTATTTTACACAATGTTGAAAAGTTAATAAGAAAGCTACATATTTTGGCAGCTGCTGCTTTAATTTTCAATGAAATGAAAAAAGCTCTCCAAGAGAAAACCTCAATGGAGAAGAAACAGTTTGCACTATCTAAAAAGGAGAAACCCTCATTTATAAAGGTTTGCTGCAGATGACTTAACTGAAAATAAATGAATAGTTCCTATGTGTATAATACATATTTATCTATTTGACTTATGCCTTTATTCCAGCAACTTGCAACATCTGAGGTACAATTTGTTACATTACTTTTGTTTTTTGCAGCACAGGCAGGTGAAGTGACTTCCTCAGGGTCACATAATGGTGTCAGTACCAGTATTTGAACTGACAAGCTCCGTGTTTGCTGAAATTTTACTGAAGAAAGAAAAAAAAATGAAAACGGGCAAATAGGGCTATGCATACAAATGTCCATCCATCCATTATCCAACCCGCTATATCCTAAATACAGGAGCCAATCCCTGCCAACACAGGGCACAAGGCAGGAAACAAACCCCGGGCAAGGTGCCAGCCCACCGCAGGGCGCACACACCCATACACACCCACACACCACGGACATTTTAGAATCGCAAATGCACCTAACCTGCATGTCTTTGGACTGTGGGAGGAAACCGGAGTACCCAGAGGAAACCCAGACAGACACGGGGAGAACATTCAAACTCCATGCAGGGAAGCGAACCTGGGTCTCCTAACTGGCACCTTTCACTGCGCCACCATACCGCCCACATACAAATTTAAAAGGTTTAAATAAAACAGAAATATATACCTTTATTTTTACTTCCTTAACTTGTGGAGGGTGTATCCTGTAGCAAAGCCCTAAGTTTTTTCATGAAAGCCCCTTTCAGTCAATAAGCCTTAAAAACAGGTGTAAAGCTAAACTTGCAGCACCGCTATTCAATTACACTTGCCTGACGCCTCTCCTAAGGGGACATACTGTGGGATCTGGGCATCCGTTAAAGCACCAATCACAGGCCCGATTAGAAAGCGGGAAGCTGTGATTTGTCGTCTCCCTCCCATGTAACAATCACAGCCCGTGTTACAACGCACTATGTATGTATGTGTATATGTATATATGTGTATGTGTATGTATATGTGTATATGTATGTGTATATATATGTTGATATGTGTGGGAAAGCGAATAGTAGACGTGACGTAGTATATGTGTACCAAATTTCAAGTCAATAGGTGAAACGGTTTGCGAGCTACAGGTGATTTAAAATCCTGGACAGACAAACGAATAGCCACGGTAGCGTATTATAGAAGAAGATTTTACTGTTTAATAATTTATATTTATATGCAATGTGCTTCTTATATATTACTTCATATTCTAATATGATAATGATGTTAATGTTGTTTATATTGATTTCTATGTTATTGTAAGTGCTCTTTATTTGTGGAAAAATAAATTTAGCAATTAACAAACTTATTTTATACATACTACATTTTATTTTTTTCTCTTGCACTCAGTGAGCGAATCCACTGGGTAATCAGCTGTATATATATATATGTAGATATGTATATATATATGTGTATATATATGTAGATATGTATATATATATATATATATATATATACTGTATATGTAGATATGTAGATATATATGTATATACTGTATATGTGTCTGTGTATATATATGTGTGTATATATGTATGTGTGTATATATATATATATGTGTATGTATGTGTGTATATGTATGTGTATATATATGTTGATATGTGTATATATATATGTATATATATATGTGGATGTGTATATGTATATATATATATATATATATATATATATATATGTAGATATGTGTATATGTAGATATGTATATATATATATATATATATATGTATATATGTATATGTATATATATATGTTTGTGTGTGTGTGTATATATATATATATATATATATATATATATATATATATATATATATATGACAGCAACACTCATAACAATGACAACACAATTACATTGACAATCATGTTACGTTATTTTTAAAGTGTTTCCTTTTCTTTTTCATAACCTCTTTAACACACTACTTCTCCGCTGCGAAGCGCGGGTATTTTGCTATATATATATAGATAGATATATAGATAGATATAGATAGATATATAGATATAGATATAGATAGATATATGTGTATGTATGTAGATATGTATATATATATGTGTATATATATGTAAATATGTATATGCATATATATGTTTCTGTATGTGTATATATATATATATATATGTATGTATGTGTGTATATGTAGATATGTGTATATGTAGATATGTATATATATGTATATATGTTTATGTATATATATGTTTACATAACCTCTTTAACACACTACTTCTCCGCTGCGAAGCGCGGGTATTTTGCTAGTCCATGATAAGTGACAAGATAGTAGTGATGATTGATGCGTAATTGGTTGTAACTGCTTGTTCCCTTTGACCAAATAAAATAAATAAAAACTAAAGAATAAGCTGCACAAAATTCAGTCATTTACATTAAGTAATTTACCATTAAGTCATTTACATTACATTGCAGCTTGGATTAGTTAACAGAAACCCTGGATTTAGGGACAGTCAGACAATTAATACCTTCCAGAAATTACCACACTGTACTTCAGGAACACACAAAAATCAACAGATATATTGTAACACAGCAACAGTACATGGCAAAAATAAAAAGACCAACAATGATGCACCACTCAGTCTGTATTACTTGTGAATATCAATGCTCTACTTTACAAAATAAATTTGCAAAACATTTTTTTTTTTTTGCTTCCAGCAAAATTCTTTTATGTCTAGGATCTCAAAGCATATAAGTCTCAAAATGCCAACTAGAGGGGGAAATTCTGTCAAAAACCATGAATTGGCAAAAACAGTCCTGCGTAAAATGTTTATAAAATAAAAAATGTATTCTTCATAAAATATGTCCTACAATAATAATGGAGCTCCATGGAGCACAAAGGAAATAGAATTTGTCCAGAATAATAAGGCAATCCAATACAACTAAAGGTCCCAATACAGAACTCCATGAATAGTTGAAAAAAAGAAAGACATTTAAAAAATCTACAAGCACAGTAAACACACAAAAGCACAAGACCTTACCACTCCTAAGTACATTCAAAATGAACCACCAGGAATTGTGGGAGACCCTCCAGATTTATATGGTGGTAGAAACACCCATCAGACACATGAAACACAACCCAGGCTTAGATACAGATAAATAAAATGTAAAGAATACTGTAAATAATAAACAAAAGAAATAGTAACACATACAAATAAATCAAAAATATACAACAAAAGCACAAAACAAGCATCTGACTCCCAGCTAAGAGAGGAAACCTGGCTGAGATGTCATTGACACAAGAAGAAAGTTGCTTAGTTCCTACCTGGAAGTGTTTTCATGTACTGCCCTTCATTTAGTATCTTAATAAAGATCTCCAGTAAAAAGACTAATTCTTGTCACGTGGAGACATATTGTTGAGCCAGCAGACATGTCCTGTAACTATGATCTCTACTTTGCTGGTTATGATGGCACTAGTGATGATTGCAATCCTTAAGACGCATCTCAAACAGAAAAGAAACTTAAAGCTCAATGTGGATTAACTCCTGTGAGCCCTCATTCTGCAGAAAACCCAAAACAGGAAAGAGGGAGAGGGAGGTGGGCAGCTTTCTGTGTATTACATTATTTCTGTGGAAACAGCTCAGTATTGTGAGCTTTAGTGTCTTGGTGTGAAATCTATGTCTCATGTCATATTCTTTTTAATAAATCGGTATGGAATAGTCTATACAGCCCTTCCATGAAATGTAGGAAAACACTCAATGGAAGATATTGCAATACAATACAACTGATTGCACTGTACCATAATATAGAGTCAAGTACTTTAACTTATATAATATTAATAAGAATAATAATAATACATTTTATTTATATACTGTAGCGCCTTTCTCATGCTCAAGGCACTTCAACAGAATTTAAGAAAGAACGGCAGGGTATGCAGTATATAGAATTGTACAAACCAGATAAATAAATAAAGAAGATTAAGACAGCACATCCAGAGAAAAAGCCTAACAGACAACATAATTGATGGTCTCGCACACACACGCAGGTTACATGAGCTTCTTGACAGAGAGGTAAACTGAGAGAAGGGTAATAAAGTCAAGTAGAGCTAAAAGCCTTCCTGAACAGATGAGTTTTGAGTTGTTTTTTAAAAGAATTCATGGAGTCAGCTGACCATACTAGCTGTCCCCTGTGGCTCCGCCCACGTAGTAGTGAAACAGGACAAACTTTAAAAATCAATTACAAAAAAAAAATTTAATTCTGGCCAAGCGGAACATAGGTACACTCCAACGTCAAATGTTGGCACTGTATCTGATCGTGTTCAGTTCTGACAGGAGAACGTCACCCACGTGGAGAGTAAAGCATGTGGCTGTGATATCTCTACCTATCAGCCGCTAACCTCTAAAATACAAGGAACTCTGATCTCTCTCTCAAAAACGTCAAACGTTACTCCTTAACAATCTGTAGATGGTAATGTCTGTTGAGCAAACAGGTATTGCTAGCTAAGTGGAGGCGAGGTGCACTCCAACACGTGGCGAGAGGTAGAGCGCCTCGGAACGGATTCTGGGACGTGAGTGAGAAGGGCCACGCCCGCTTCCCCTCGGCCCGGTGTGTCTCTTTCAGATTTGTGCAAATAAATTGGTACCACAACTGAACTATGATACTTAGCACAATGAGAGAAGTCACAAATCAACTGGAATGTTCAAGCAAATTATAGAAAAAAAACCCAATCTAAATCCATTAAGTAGTTAAGACAGACATACAGACAGAGGTTGTATTTTATATATATATATATATACTATATATATATATAATCGATCTAAAACTGTTAAGTAGTTCTCTCGTGAAAAGCGGACAGACAGACAGACAGATCTCTCTATATATAAAATCCAATGTCTTTCTGTTTGTATGTCTGTCCGCTTTTCACGAGACAACTACTTAACGGATTTAGATTGGGTTTTTTTCTATAATTCGCTTGAACATTCCGGTTGATTTTGCGACTTCTCTCATGACGCTAAGAATCATAGTTCACTTGCAGGAGTGATATATTCGCTCTAATCCGAGACAGAGGCTGCGGGCCGAGGGGAGGAGGAAGCGTGACGTCAGGAGTATATACTGTACATATATTTGCTATGTACACCGATAAGGGTATTGTAAAATGAACATGAAATTGAATCAAGCAAACAACTTCAGTAATATTTAAATTGAAACTAAGCGTATTGGGCCAAATGAAGCAACCAAGCTGTACAAATAGACAGATTGGCAAGGTTGGATAATGGATGGATGGACGACAAGGGGTGGCTTAGGGCCTCCATGCACATCAATCTTTATAGACCTATTGTAGTGTGTGTGTATGTGTGTTCATTTCTTTCTATTCATCATCAAATTATATGCAAACAAGTATAAGCTATCTCCAATTATACATTTGCTTGAGTATTTCTGTGTGTGTGCGTGCTTACCTCTGTGTGTGTGTACATGTATATCTAAATAAATTGTGTTTAAAAAAATGCTCCTGAAAAAAATTGTTCAAATCAATAGGCCTAACTTGGCAGAAAAACAGATAACTAGCTTCTTAAGATGAGATTAGATGTGAACAAAAGGCAAAACAAACTAAAATAAAAATAAACGAATTAACTGAAACCCAGGCGAGGGGCAAAATTCAAAGAAAAATAACAATCATTAAGTCAAAAACCAGGCAAGACATGAAATGTAAGCACAAAGGAATTCAAAAATCTAAATAAGACTTTATCTGCAGATTGTATGAGGTTTAAAGCAAAAGGATGTCTCTTCTGCTGATTAATTTAAGGTCACACCCTAGAAATGCGGGACTGGAACCCTGACAACAGTACACAACATGGCTTTCCTAACAGGAAAAGGCTACAAAACCTCTGTCTTTCAGCCTACATCATGACACCTTGTCCCATGTCAAAATGGAGTAGACTGCAAACATCCTCTTTAAATTGCTACAGCAGTTATTGTCAAACATAAGTCAAACGGTTATGACGGATATGGAGATAAGTACTAGACCAAAAACAATAAACCTGGAGTCTGAAACATGAGAAACGCAATGCAACCTCTTTGAAAATGAGGTTGATTTTTTTCAAAAATTATTGTTTTACATCGGTCTCTGTGTTCAGGCCAGATACAGTATCTCAGAAACTGTTTGTTCTAAAATGCTCAATCCTTCCTAAGATGTAGATTGGACCTTACTTTTATTCTATGTTAATTAGTGTTCTCTTATTTTAATTCTTATTTTGTCTTTTTTTCTCTTTCTTCATCATGTAAAGCACTTTGAGCTACATTATTTGTATGAAAATGTGCTGTAGAAATAAGTGTTGTTGTTGTTTTAGTCATCCAGGAGCTCCACACAGAGGGAAACAAACTGCATATTTTCATATGAACACACACACAAACACACACATACAGACTTCAGTCTAAAATCAACTTTTCTGGAAGTTTGGAATATCAAAAAACTAGAATCGACTCCATAACCAAACTTCTATTTACATGGAAATTAAAATGCATGCAGAGTGATAAATAGAATTGATTTTACTGGCATATAGATAGATAGATAGATAGATAGATAGATAGATAGATAGATAGATAGATAGATAGATAGATAGATAGATAGATAGATAGATAGATAGATAGATAGATAGATAGATAGATAGATAGATAGATAGATACTTTATTAATCCCAAGGGTAAATTCACATACTCCAGCAGCAGCATACTGATAAAAACAATATTAATTAAAGAGTGATAACAATGCAGGTATACAGACAGACAACAACTTTGTATAATGTTAACATTTATCCCCCCGGGTGGAATTGAAGAGTCACATAGTGTGGGGGATGAACGATCTCCTCAGTCTGTCAGTGGAGCAGGACGGTGACAGCAGTCTGTCGCTGAAGCTGCTCCTCTGTCTGGAGATGACACTGTTCAGTGGATGCAGTGGATTCTCCATGATTGATAGGAGTCTGCTCAGTGCCCGTCGCTCTGCCACAGATGTCAAACTGTCCAGCTCTGTGCCTACAATAGAGCCTGCCTTCTTCACCAGTTTGTCCAGGCGTGAGGCGTCTTTCTTCTTTATGCTGCCTCCCCAGCACACCACTGCATAGAAGAGGGCGCTCGCCACAACCGTCTGATAGAACATCTGCAGCATTTTATTGCAGATGTTGAAGGACGCCAGTCTTCTAAGGATGTATAGCCGGCTTTGTCCTTTCTTACACAGAGCATCAGTATTGGCAGTCCAGTCTAATTTATCATCCAGCTGCACTCCCAGGTATTTATAGGTCTGCACCATCTGCACACAGTCACCTCTGGTGATCACAGGGTCCAGGAGGGGTCTGGTCCTCCTAAAATCCACCACCAGCTCCTTGGTTTTGCTGGTGTTCAGTTGTAGGTGGTTTGAGTCACACCATTTAACAAAGTCCTTGATTAGGTTCCTATACTCCTCCTCCTGCCCACTCCTGATGCAGCCCACGATACCAGTGTCGTCAGTGAACTTTTGCACATGGCAGGACTCCGAGTTGTATTGGAAGTCTGATGTATATAGGCTGAACAGGACTGGAGAAAGTACAGTCCCTTGCGGTGCTCCTGTGTTGCTGACCACAATGTCAGACCTGCAGTTCCCGAGACGCACATACTGAGGTCAGTCTTTAAGATAGTCCACGATCCATGTCACCAGGTATGAATCTACTCCTATCTCAGTCAGCTTGTCCTTAAGGAGCAGAGGTTGGATGGTGTTGAAGGCGCTATGACAGATGTGACAGATTACATGCATTTATGCAGCTGCAACAATAAACACAGGTAAACATGGAAGTGTGAACACAAGCCATATTTCCAAAAATAGCTGGGCCATCCCGTTTAATTGTGAGACAGCAACAAGAGGCAAAAATCTTTAAAGAAATAAACAGGCACTCAGGGGCACAGTAACACACAACAAATATATATCCAATATGGCTGTATTTTAGTTGGTCTCACTGGGGAGTTCCATCAAGTCAATGGCTTGGGTCACAAGTGAGATGCATTCTTCTGGGGACGGACGTTTTTATACAGTATACTACTATATACAGACGGGGCGGGACCTTTTGAAGTGATGAGGTTGTGTTTATTTGCCCTCCTGGGCTGTGTTTTCTGAGTTGTGAATGGAAGAGGCAAGACATTTAACAAGAGCAGCCCCTCTTGTCCCCGGGGTGGTACTGCATACCTGATCAAAGCCGGCAAGGTGATCCTGAGACAAACATTTGTGACACCAGGGTTAGCAATAATGGCCGTATAGGGGTTCCAAAACCAAAACGCTTTCCTCCTGTCTGGATGTCCGACCAGGACTAAATGTAAGGGGACGTGTACCCTCAATTAACCCCACAGTGAGTAAAAAAGGAAATACTGCATAGTACCGTACTGTATAGTAATGCTTACTATGTACAAATTCTTTCAATTATTCAGTATTATGTACCTTTGTTATGGGGTGGAGTAAGAGATGATGATTGAAGAGTGAGAAATGACAAATCATAATGACATACAGTAGGGTAATACTGAAGCTTGATAACAGGAGAAGTGACCATTAATGATGTCCTACATCAGATCAAAGAACATGAGGGGAAATTCCATTCATTTGTTTCACTGTATTTAGTATGTTAGGTTTATAGCATAAATTGAATGAATACAAAATGGAAAGTCAGAAAATAATTATCTAAACCTAAAGGATGACTCATGGAAAAATGCAGATTGTCATTCATGACCTGTGATCAGAATCAAGGCTATTGTGTATTTAGAACTCACGAAGAGAAACTTGTTTATTTGAAAATATTTTGGTTTCTCGTGTTCAAAATATAGATGACCTTTAATGTACAGTCTATAGAAAATTCTTCAAAATGAACGCCATCTATTTTATCGCAGAAAGTTTTTGGGGTGATTCCATCATAACTGTGTTATGCTTCTGACAGGCCTTAATTCTTGATAGATAATCCCCCTAAAGTATCAAGTCACCACCATCTTAACCATGTTATTCTTAATATTACTTCTAATCTCCTAGAAATCTTACTAGATCATTTTCTCGAGTCGAATGCACTGGTCATCTTTACATTATAGTTTTCCACATTGTCTTTCCACAGCTAGAGTTAGCTTCTGGGTATGAAGAATGGATCCTGAAGCTCTCAGACACTCCTTCATTTCAAATTCAGACTCTGCTGGAATTCAACAAGAGCCTTCCAGGTAATCTGACAGCTTCTGTCTAATCTTTTGTACCTCAAGAAGATGAGTGTCAACCAATCACAATGCTGTAAATCAAATAATTTATTTTTATTAAATTAATTTATTAACAGAGATATATTGTTATCAATTGTGATGTGTATGATCATTGTGGGTCACTCTTGAACTGTGCCTGAATCCAGGTGTACTCTCAAAAACCAGAAAATGCGTACACCAAAAATACACAAACACACACACATATTATATATATCCATATATATCCATATATCTGTGTATAAAGCCTTATTTGGATTTTTTGCTGCCATATGCACATTTCTACGCAAGTTACTGTTTATAAATCACAATCACATTTTACAGTCATATGAAAAAGTTTGGGAACCCCTCTTAATTCTTTGGATTTTTGTTTCTCATTGGCTGAGCTTTCAAAGTAGCAACTTCCTTTTAATATCTGACATGCCTTATGGAAACAGTAGGATTTCAGCAGTGACATTAAGTTTATTGGATTAACAGAAAATATGCAATATGCATCATAACAAAATTAGACAGGTGCATAAATGTGGGCAACCCAACAGCGATATAACATCAATACTTATTGGAGTTTCCTTTTGTAAATCTAACAGCCTCTAGACGCTGTCCTCCTATAGCCTGTGATGAGTGTCTGGATTCTGGATGGAGGTATTGTTGACCATTCTTCATACAAAATCTCTCCAGTTCAGTTCAATTTGATGGACAGCCTGCTTCAAATCATCCCATAGATTTCCGATGATATTCAAGTCAGGGGACTGTGACGGCCATTCCAGAACATTGTACTTCTCCCTCTGCATAGAAAGCCTCTGTAGATTTCGAACTGTGTTTTGGGTCATTGTTTTGTTGGAATATCCAACCCCTGCGTAACTTCAACTTTGTAACTGATGCTTGAACATTATCCTGAAGAATTTGTTGATATTGGGTTGAATTCATCCGACCCTCGACTTTAACAAGGGCCCCAGTCCCTGAACTAGCCACACAGCCCCACAGCATGATGGAACATCCACCAAATTTAACAGTAGGTAGCAGGTGTTTGTCTTAGAATGCGGTGTTCTTCTTCCGCCATGCAAAGCACTTTTTGTTCTGACCAAATAACTCAATTTTTGTCTCATCAGTCCAAAGCACTTTGTTCCAAAATGAATCTGGCTTGTCTAAATGAGCATTGACATACAACAAGCGACTCTGTTTGTGATGTGAGTGCAGAAAGGGCTTCTTTCTCATCACCCTGCCATACAGATGTTCATTGTACAAATTGCGCTGAATTGTAGAACAATGTACAGATACACCATCTGTAGCCAGATGTTCTTGCAGGTCTTTGGAGGTGATCTGTGGGTTGTCTGTCACCATTCTCACAATCCTGCCCATATGCCGCTCCTGTATTTTTCTTGGCCTGCCAGACCTGCTGGGTTTAACAGCAACTGTGCCTGTGGCCTTCCATTTCCTGATTCCATTCCTTACAGTTGAAACTGAAAGTTTAAACCTCTGAGATGGCTTTTTGTAGCCTTCCCCTAAATTATGAGACTCAACAATCTTTGTTTTCAGATCTTTTGAGAGTTGCTTTGAGGATCCCATGCTGTCACTCTTCAGAGGAGAGTCAAAGGGAAGGAAGCACAACTTGTAATTGACCACCTTAAATACCTTTATATCTCATGACTGGACACACCGGTCTATGAAGTTCAAGGCTTAACAAGCTCATCCAACCAATTTGGTGTTGTAAGTAATCAGCATTGAGCAGTGACAGGCATTCAAATCATCAAAATTACAAGGGGACCCACATTTGTGCACAGCCAGTTTTTCACATTTGATTTAATTTCATACAACTAAATACTGCGTCACTAAAAATCTTTGTTCAGAAAACACCTCAGTACTCAGATGTTCCTAGGAAATGAAAGACAGACCACTGTTATCTTCTTTGTTGAAAGTCGAGTCAATTATTATGCAGGCAGAGAGGGGTTCCCAAACTTTTTCATATGACTGTAAATATGTGGATATAAGTGCACCTTGAAGACCACCGTGAAAAATCTATATATGGAGCATGCTAATCAACCTCATACTCATGCAATCATGATGCTGAAGAACTTCATTGCCTGGTAGAGGAGCCCCTCCGTACTGACACGTTGAGACCCCACTACATGCATTCAAGAGTATCTGGTTGTGATGGACCAGGCTTTCCTGATAATTTTGTTCAGGCATTGTGCTTCTTTTGAGCTCAAGTTGCTTCCCCAAGAGACTGCAGCACTGAACACCACACTGGCTACTATGGACTGGTAGAACATTTCCAGACCTGAGAGTTTCCTTAGCATGTCCAGTCTGCTCTGGTCCTTCCAGTACCACTGTGTTGTTAGACAAGTCCATTTTGCTGTTTAAGTGAACCCCCAGGTACTTGTAAACTCTGTACCACTTCCACGTTCTCCCCCTGAATGGTGACTGGCTTTATAGACTTCTTGGCACGCTGGAAGTTCACCACCAGTCCTTTGGTCTTGCTGATATTGAGTTGCAGGATGTTGTCCCGGCACCAAAAGACAAAGTCCTCCACAACCTTCCGTACTCTGGCTTGTCTCCATTATTAATACAGCCTATGATGGAGGAGTCATCTGAAAATTTCTGTAAGTGGCAAGCGCCGGTTTTGTGCTAGAAGTCTGTTGTGTAGAGGAGTAAATAGGAAGGGATACAGGACAGGTCCCTGAGGTGCTCCAGTATTACACACCACCATTACTGACACACAGTCCCTCAGCCTTATAAACTGAAATCTGTTGGTCAGATAGTCCATAATCAAGGAGATTGAGGGGGGCATCGAGATGTAACGCCTTGAGCTTTTTCGCCAGGCAATAAGGCAGAATGGTGTTGAAATCGCTGGAAAAATCAAAACACATGATCCTGACTGTGGTGCCGGCCTTGTCCAAGTGGCAGTAGACTCTGTGTGGCTTGTAGATAAGAGCCTCCTCCATACCTCTATGCTTCTAATAGGCAAACTGCAGAGGATTGAGATGTTCTAAAACAAGGAGTCATATCTGTTTTAGGACTAGCCTCTCAAAGGTCTTTATGATGTATGAAGTAAGAGCAACTGACGTGAACTCCTTGGGATCATTGGAATGTACTTTCTTTGGCACTGGGGCCCCAAACAATGTTTTCCACAGCTGCGGAACCTTCTGCAAATTCAGGGAAAGGGAGAACAGGTGCTGAATATGGTTTCAACACCCTGGGAGTGACATACATTCAATTCGGTTCCAAGTAGGTTTGGAATATGGTCCATTGATAGGTTAGAAGACTTGTGGTTTCCTGCAAGCCCCATGACAGCCCCACTCTCTCAGTCGCTTGCCCCACAGCATTCTGGTGAAGAATGAAAACTTTCTTCCAGTGTGCGAGAGCAATCCATGTTTAGTGCATTGATATTGTTGTAAATTTGGAGATCCAAAGCACCTGAGTCACAAAAAAGCATTTCCAATAATGCCCACTAGAGGGATAAGGCCAACAAAACCATATTAGAAATACAGTAAATACATGGTCTTTATAAATGAAATATTTATCGTCCATAATTATTCTATAACAAGAATAAAGCTCAATGGAGCTCAAAGGTTAAGAGGAGTTGCTTAAACAATAAGGCAATCCAAAGAAAACACAGTCCCATAACAAAATCCAGAGAATATTGAAAAAACAGAGAGGAAGGTCAAAAAATCCAGGATCAAGAAGGTACAAAGCACAAAGAAACACAAGAACTCACCTTCTCCAGAGCGTATTCACAATGAACTGCCAGGAACTATGGAAGGCCCTCTGGATTTACAGGATGGAGTGCAGCTTCTGGCAATGACTGACAGGTGGACCCTCCTTCTGGGGGACCACCCATACAACACATGGAACATAACCAAAGCATAGTACAAAATGCAGATAATAAACAAAATAAACATTTACATAAATAAATTATTCAAAAATTAACAGAGGACATTTTACAAGGATTTGAACCCCAGCCCGGGGAGTATCCCTGGTTGAAATATAACATTTATTGACTGTGAATTTAGACATCTGAGGAGGCTGCTGCATTTTTTTGATGACATACAGCGATGAGAGTTACATTAGAGCATTAGAACAATCTTGACGAGAACAGGCCATTCAGCCCAACAATACCTGCCAGTCCTATCCATTTAATTCTTCTAAAAAAGCATCAAGTCGAGTTTTGAAAGTCCTTAAAGTCTTACTGTCTGCCACACTACTTGGTCACTTATTCCAAGTGTCTATGGTTCTCTGTGTAAAGAAAAACTTCCTAAAATTTGTGTGAAATTTACCCTTAACAAGTTTCAACTGTAACCCTGTATTCTTGATGAACTCATTTTAAAGTAACAGTCTCGATCTAGTCTCCATCGATCCAGTCTCAATGTACTAATTCCCTTCATCATTTTAAACACGTCAGTCAGGTCTCCTCTTAATCTTTTTGCTTTAAACTGTAAAGGCTCAGCTCTTTTAATCTTTCCTCATAACTCATCCTCTGTAGTCCTCTAATCAGCCCTGCCGCTCTTCTCTGGACCTTTTCTTGTGCTGATATGTCCTTTTTGTAGTCTGGAGACTAAAACTGCACCAAGTAGTCCAGATGAGGCCTCACCAGTGTATTATAAAGGTTGAGCAGAACCTCCTTGGACTTGTACTCCATGGTTAAAGTTTAAATATTCTCCTACAGCTTGTTCATGTTTATATGTTCTGGCACTTGATGTTACCCCAATTGGATCCATACCCTCGCTGGTAATACTTTGATGCCACTTAAGTATACAGTAGCATGGTGGTGTTGTGTTCTCTATTGAAAGGTGCTATACTAAAAAGGAGAGAGGTGGGGGTGCTATAATTACCTATACTCAAAGCTGACCTCATCCCTGTCCTTTGCAGGCTTCAATCTGCTAGATCATGAAGACCAGCTAGCCCTGCTGAGAGGTTCAACTCAAGAGGCAGCCTTCCTGTATTCAGCCCAAATGTACAACCCACAGTCAGGCGAGTTGCTGTCAAGGGAAGGAAAAGGTACGCATGGTGCAAGCCTTCCACACTACACAGGCTTCCATTTCTCTTCATGTAAAAATTGTCTACTATGAAAGGCAAAGAAAAGCCAAGCTAAATGACACCTTTTATTGGCTAACTAAAAAGATTACAATATGCAAGCTTTTGTGGCAACTCAGGCCCCTTCTTCAGGCAAGATGTAACTACCTTGTGGTAGTTTTTTAATCCGTGTTCTCAGGTTTTATTATTTTCAAATGTGGCATTGTTAGTTTTGTTTACTTCCGGTCAACACTATTTTGTTTTGCAGTAGCCATTTTGCTTTGCCGTTTACCATGGAGAGCGGTCCCGGAAGTTACATGTACTACATCATCTATGCAGTGGCACTAAAGATCAGTGTGACAGAACCATAATTATCTTAGCTTGATGGTTTCTCCTAAAAGCAACTTTGCACATTGCTTTAAGTATCGCCTTTATTGACTTCTTGGCTCCCAAGTTATTGCTTTCGGTTTTCAAGTATGCTTCTTGGGTATGTAGAAGAAGAGTGTTCTCCTCGGCACCTTGTGCCCTGTGTATTTGGTAACTACGTTTCATAACAGTGCTCTTTCAGTAAAAAGAAAGCTTGATTTATGAACTAACAAAAAATATGTTACCCAATGCTTTACTTCCTCAAAGTACATGGCTCAGGAATGAAGAAAGATCATAAGATTGCAGGGCATACATGCAAGGTGCCTGTCCTATTTTCAGTTTTAGGGGAACTTAGATAATGTCTGGCCCAGATATATTGCTAAACTTGTAATTTTGATGATAAAGATGTTTTTCTGTCTAAATCAAAAGGCAAAGGGGTATTTAAGCTCCCCCTAGCCATTGTTCAGGGTTCAAATGAAGAGCTGTGACTGTGACTCCGTGTGTAATAAAAACTTTATTTTGCCTGCTTTCAGTCTGAGTATTTTGTCCACAGGTATGATGTGTGATACCTTGTCTGTTTAAACAACTCCTCCCCTCAAATTTGGCTGCATCCATGTACTACCTTAACACTTGGTTTGCCCCAAAGTCATTTTTGGGTGTGACCACTATGTTCACAACTCACCATGGCATCACGTTTCTTTCCAAGTATAGATAGATAGATAGATAGATAGATAGATAGATAGATAGATAGATAGATAGATAGATAGATAGATAGATAGATAGATAGATAGATAGATAGATATGAAAGGCACTATATAATAGATAGATAGATAGATAGATAGATAGATAGATAGATATGAAAGGCACTATATAATAGATAGATAGATAGATAGATAGATAGATAGATAGATAGATAGATAGATAGATAGATAGATAGATAGATAGACATGAAAGGCACTATATAATAGATAGATAGATATGAAAGGCACTATATAATAGATAGATAGATAGATAGATAGATATGAAAGGCACTATATAATAGATAGATAGATAGATAGATAGATAGATATGAAAGGCACTATATAATAGATAGATAGATATGAAAGGCACTATATAATAGATAGATAGATAGATAGATATGAAAGGCACTATATAATAGATAGATAGATATGAAAGGCACTATATAATAATAGATAGATAGATAGATAGATAGATAGATAGATAGATAGATAGATAGATAGATAGATAGATAGATAGATAGATATGAAAGGCACTATATAATAGATAGATAGATAGATAGATAGATAGATAGATAGATAGATAGATAGATAGATAGATAGATATGAAAGGCACTATATAATAGATAGATAGATAGATAGATAGATAGATAGATAGATAGATAGATAGATAGATAGATAGATAGATAGATAGATAGATAGATAGATACTTTATTAATCCCCAAGGGGAAATTCACATACTCCAGCAGCATACTGATAAAAACAATATTAATAAATAGGGTGATATTCAATTTTCCAGCATCTCTTGGTTAATATTGGCACTACAAACATTATATACCTTATTCGTGACAGCTAGCTTCTTTTCAAAGTGTCAGGTTTTTAAGTTTTGACCTTTCCTCATTCTTGACTTTTTAATAATAATAATAATTATTAATATTATTATTTACATTTATATAGCATCTTTCTCACTACTCAAAACACTTTAGTGAGTGGGGAGCCACTTCAGCCACCAGTAATGTGTAGCATCCACCTGGTTGATGTGATGGCAGCCATTTTTGTTCCAGCATGCTCAGCACACATTAGCTGTTAGGTAATGTTAGCTGTTAGGTCCTCACGCTGATGTCAGGTTCTTTTGATTATGACCTTTATTCATTCTTGACATCATCCCTATAACTACTGGTGCACCAATCTTCTTTTATTCCTCTTCTTATATGACCATCTCCAGGTCACTTTTCTACTGCCAGCTCACACTATCTACTGTATGTCCCATAACAATAACTCAGTGTACAGCACCCTGTGACTGTTAGGTTGATGATTTTTGAATGACAACTGGATAGAGAGACTCTAAGATTAATTACTGACTGTTGGACTCTAGTTGGACATTGGAAAGCTGGGCTCCTTAAAGGGTGAAAGGACTAGACAGTAGTGGTTTGACAACAACAACACTGTACATTTAATGATTGGAGTTTTTAACAGTTGAAGTGAGTAAAGCTTTAGATGTTCTCCCTCTGTTTTTGTGGGTTTATATAGAGGAATCCCAAAACACAAACAATTGTAACATACAATACAATACAATACAACTTATTTTTGTATAGCCCAAAATCACAAGAAGTGCCAAAATGGGCTTTAACAGGCCCTGCCTCTTGACAGCCCCCCAGCCTTGACTCTCTAAGAAGACAAGGAAAGACTCCCAAAAAAAAAAACTTTGTAGGGAAAAAATGGAAGAAACCTTGGGAAAGGCAGTGCAAAGAGAGACCCCTTTCCAGGTAGGTTGGGCGTGCCGTGGGTGTCAAAAAGAAAGGGGTCAATACAATACAATACAATACACAGAACAGAACAAATCCTCAATACGGTATAAATTAAAAAATTTTAGAAGTATGTAGCAGAATTTAACAGTAGATGATATCACATAATATGATTTGGATTTGTTTAGAGTCCTGGAGACCTCATCCATCAAGCTGCCTCCCCCTATTGGCCATTCCACTGCAGAAACAGTGTTGGGCCAGCCAATCTGATGAAAGGACTCCTCTTTCTCATGATTCCTGTGATCCTCCATCAGGGATGACTTTACCTTAGGCAGGCAAAACAACTTGGCAGGTGGGCCGTGGCAGCAAGTGCCACATTTGAGTACCGAGAAAAGAAACAGAATAGGTGAGGGTTAGTATCCAATTATAACGATTAAGTTACTTATGTTTAAGTGCTAATGACTGACAACAGAGATGCTGTCTGTACAGTTAATCAGCAGCTCTAGTCAGAATATGCTAAACTGAAGTAGTGAGTCTTCAGCCAGGATTTAAAAGCTGAGACAGAAGGGGCATCTCTTATAGTAGCAGGCAGACCATTCCACAGTTTAGGGGCCCTAACATCAAACATGATGAAGTAAATATGTAAATGGGTGCACAGTTTGAGCAGTTCTACCCACAGTTGCTCACACAAGGCCAATTTAGAGCCAACAATGAACTTAACCTGAATGTGGTGTAAGAAATCAAACAAGAGATCATAAAGGTTTGGGGTTTGTGGCCCCGTATACTGTAAAGTAAAATTTTCAGGTCAGTGTTACAAAATACAACAGACAAAAAAAATGGTGGGTAGACGGACATTTTATAAGGGGGGGCCGGAAGTGAACTAAAGCGATGCTGGGAAAGTCGTGGTGATGGCTGGGAAGATGATGTCATCATGAGGGGACTAGAGGTTAAAAAGGGACCCGGAAATGACTGGTTTTCCTAGGCGTCCGGGAGAAGTTACGGCAGTGGTGCTTCGTTCTTTCTGCGGAAATAAAGAAAGAGAGGTTAGTACCTCGTCGTTGTCCCCTGGCATGACTTGTCGCGGTGCGGGTCGGGTCCTTAAGCTGCTCCCTATGCGCTCGTGTGTGACAGTGGGAGGAAACCAAATTACAAGGAGAAGAAATTCTCACAAACACATCGAAAACATGCAAACTCCAAACCCACAACAACCAAGCTGGGATCTGAATCTAGAATTGTGTGAATGTGAGGAAGCCTCACGGACTAATGGAGGGATCCCAATCTAATTTATTCAACAGTACTGTATGATCTCTCTATCATTACCAATTTCAATGTGGGTGGACGGTGCATCTGATGAATACAGTTTAAAAGTACGGCTACGGCTCTGCTGGGGCCTTCATGCCAGAATGTGTCCTTATCTAGCAATAGTATGTTTGTCTTCCACAGGTTCACGAGAAGACCTTGTTGTCTCCATCTATAATTTCTACAGGAGTATGGCTGATCTGAACATAACGGAGCAGGAGTATGCGCTCCTCTTGGCCATCACCGTATTTTTCTCAGGTGAGTCAGGCTTGTCAGGATTTACCTTCACAAAGATTAGGAAAGCTTGCTGTATCCAGCGGGGGCGCATGCTCGATGGGAAATGTGTTGTTTTCAAACTGCAGACACACTTTAGGCAAAAATGTATCTTTCCTAGTAACTGTGGCACCGATGATATCATATTTGATATTGAATGTGCACATGAAAAGTTTGGTATTGCATCTCTCTGTTATAATAAAAAAATCCTTGGATGAGACGAGACTTTTTCAAAGAGATACTTTCAAGTCCTACGAGACGAGACTTTGTGCCAAAAGATTTAACCACGCCCGGGGCCGGAAATAAAAGACAAAGAGCAGATGACAAAGTAGAACGTCATAAAGAGGTTCAAAAACGTTGGTGCGATGCACATGCAGAGCAGGTTAGAGATAATGAAAGTACTAAAATTCGAAAGTCTCAAAAAAAATGATAGTAAAGATCTCACAATTTCCACAAACAAACGGAAATTATTGCTCTGTGAAATACCGGAACAGCGAAAAGAGATCGAATATATTGTTCGGATTTAAATTTTAAGTCGGAGACTTGTAGATCGTCTAATTCGTGTTGCCATCAGGGAAAAGTAGTGTTTCTTCCCAATGAAGAGGCGTATCCGCAAGAATTAAAAGATTTGCTGCTTGGTGAAAGTGAAATCCACATACGCGAGTGACAGAGACGTGAAGTGGCTGGCGCGTAGTGCAGCCCGGGGGGATTGGTGAGCGAAGCGAGCAGGGGACAAAATAAAACAAATGAGACAAAAGTCTGATTGCCATATAAGTTGATAACCAGAATGTTGACAAAATACCTTAGACTTCTACTAGATTTCTACTATAAGAGTCACATTTTCGATTCCCATACTGATATTCCCCACAATCCACTACCATTACTGCTGTTGGATTATTTCATTTCCTCTTCAAATGCAGCGGGTCCAGTAGTTGAGCTCTTTAAAACAAAGGCATCAGGGGTGTCGCTAGCTTCAGTACTTATTAGGGGCTTACCTGCCCCTCGCTGATGAAGCCATTACCTCATCATAATAGATGGAATGAAAAAGGGGGGGGGGGGGGGATCACTCGTGAAGTTTTGGTATTAAACAAACAAGGGCTGGGCTCCCACAGATCAGGGGCTAGAAGCATATGTTCTTTAGACTTAAAGGGGTCCCGATTGATCAGGAGCTAAGTGCTTAAGATCATGTCCCCCCAACAATGCTACTAGTAAGGAGTAATTCACCAGCATCAACCATCAATGAATTTATTGGAAGAGATGGAAAAGCATTCGGACATATTCAAATTGTCCTGTACCGAATTTTACCTACTGTATCAGACTTAGTCAGTCTAATGCTGATGACGTACTGTATATATTTGCGGATATGTTCTCCCGCAGATAAGTCGATATTTTATAATGTCGGTTGTATAAGTCGGATGCAGAAAACTCACGCTATTGGTCCAAGGGATTGTGATATGCTATCACCCACCTGAGAGAGTAACCACAGAGTAACCACGGAGCACACAGCCTTTTCTTTTCTATGTGTGTGTGGCAATGCGCTGTATCAGCGTGTGCTCCTAACCTCTTTCTCTCTCTCTCTCTTTATTGTGCCCACACGGTAATACCCGCACTATTCTGAAGCAACGTTTGCACTGATTTGTGTTTTTTGTATCTCACACCCTCGTACACCTTTATCGTAAGAGCATCCCTTATCTACAACGGAGCGTTCGATCAGAAGAAAATATGAAGCTGGTTTTAAATTAAACGTCGTTGAAGTAGCGAAAGAAATTGGGAACTGCGCTGCTGCAACAAAATTCAATGTGTCTGAGAAACTGATCCGAGATTGGAGAAGGCAAGAAGATGTAAAAAAAAAAAAAAATTGTCACATTTTTGGGTGTATAAGTTGGGGTCTGATTTTATGATCGATTTTTCGGGTTTCAAGACCCGACTTATACGTGAGTATACAGTGCATCCAGAAAGTATTCACAGCGCATCACTTTTTCCACCTTTTGTTATGTTACAGCCTCATTCCCAAATGGATTTTTTCCTCAGAATTCTACACACAACACCCCATAATAACAACATGAAAAAAAGTTTACTTGAGGTTTTTGCAAATTTATTAAAAATAAAAAAACTGAGAAATCCCATGTACATAAGTATTCACAGCCTTTGCTCAATACTTTGTCGATGCACCTTTAGCAGCAATTCCAGCCTCAAGTCTTTTTGAATATGATGCCACAAGCTTGGCACACCTATCCTTGGCCAGTTTGGCCCATTCCTCTTTGCAGCACCTCTCAAGCTCCATCAGGTTGGATGGGAAGCGTCGGTGCACAGCCATTTTAAGATCTCTCCAGAGATGTTCAATCGGATTCAAGTCTGGGCTCTGGCTGGGCCACTCAAGGACATTCACAGAGTTGTCCTGAAGCCACTCCTTTGATATCTTGGCTGTGTGCTTAGGGTCGTTGTCCTGCTGAAAGATGAACCGTCGCCCCAGTCTGAGGTCAAGAGCGCTCTGGCGCAGGTTTTCATCCAGGATGTCTCTGTACATTGCTGCAGTCATCTTTCTCTTTATCCTGTCTAATCTCCCAGTTCCTGACGCTGAAAAACATCCCCACAGCATGATGCTGCCACCACCATGCTTCACTGTAGGGATGGTGCCTGGTTTCCTCCAAACGTGACGCCTGGCATTCACACCAAAGAGTTCAATCTTTGTCTCATCAGACCAGAGAATTTTCTTTCTCATGGCCTGAGAGTCCTTCAGGTGCTTTTTGGCAAACTCCAGATGGGCTGCCATGTGCCTTTTACTAAGGAGTGGCTTCCGTCTGACCACTCTACCATACAGGCCTGATTGGTGGATTGCTGCAGAGATGGTTGTCCTTCTGGAAGGTTCTCCTCTCTCCACAGAGGACCTCTGGAGCTCTGACAGAGTGACCATTGGGTTCTTGGTCACCTCCCTGACTAAGGCCCTTCTCCCCCGATCGCTCAGTTTAGATGGCCGGCCAGCTCTAGGAAGAGTCCTGGTGGTTTCGAACTTCTTCCACTTACGGATGATGGAGGCCACTGTGCTCATTGGGACCTTCAAAGCAGCTGAAATTTTTCTGTAACCTTCCCCAGATTTGTGCCTCGAGACAATCCTGTCTCGGAGGTCTACAGACAATTCCTTTGACTTCATGCTTGGTTTGTGCTCTGACATGAACTGTCAACTGTGGGACCTTATATAGACAGGTGTGTGCCTTTCCAAATCATGTCCAGTCAACTGAATTTACCACAGGTGGACTCCAATGAAGCTGCAGAAACATCTCAAGGATGATCAGGGGAAACAGGATGCACCTGAGCTCAATTTTGAGCTTCATGGCAAAGGCTGTGAATACTTATGTACATGTGCTTTCTCAATTTTTTTATTTTTAATAAATTTGCAAAAACCTCAAGTAAACTTTTTTCACGTTGTCATTATGGGGTGTTGTGTGTAGAATTCTGAGGAAAAAAATGAATTGAATCCATTTTGGAATAAGGCTGTAACATAACAAAATGTGGAAAAAGTGATGAGCTGTGAATACTTTCCGGATGCACTGTATATAATGTATGCTTGACATATGGAATAAATTATTAATATATATATATATATATATATATATATATATATATATATTTTAAATTCTTCTTAAAGCATCTTGTGCAGATACAAAATGATAAAAAGACAAAAATAATTGACATCCAGTCTTTTATGTAGCACAGTTGATGAATAAATAACAAATACAGAGAAAAAATAAGTATTAGATACTAATAACAATAATAGGGCACACATAGTGCTTAGTATTATTAGTTCATGGGTCCACTATCCTGGGGCTGAGTCTCGTATTTCATCATTATCTGTATAGAATGAGATTTTTCTCAGCCACTTATGTGTGTGGTTTCTTCCAAGTGCTTACTTAACAGGCACCTCTAAAACTGGCCACAGTGCATTATGGGACGGGTGTGAGTGGTGTCTACTGGTAGACTGGTGCCATTCAGGACTGTTTCTTCCACAACCCTGAATTGGATTAGGCCAGTTCGATATAAACTCTGTCATAGAACCGCGTATCCAAGGTTGACACATTCCATATCCCATCATTCATGCATAATACCAAACCCTACAGTGGTGTGAAAAACTATTTGCCCCCTTCCTGATTTCTTATTCTTTTGCATGTTTGTCACACAAAATGTTTCTGATCATCAAACACATTTAACCATTAGTCAAATATAACACAAGTAAACACAAAATGCAGTTTTTAAATGATGGTTTTTATTATTTAGGGAGAAAAAAAATCCAAACCTACATGGCCCTGTGTGAAAAAGTAATTGCCCCCTTGTTAAAAAATAACCTAACTGTGGTGTATCACACCTGAGTGCAATTTCCGTAGCCACCCCCAGGCCTGATTACTGCCACACCTGTTTCAATCAAGAAATCACTTAAATAGGAGCTGCCTGACACAGAGAAGTAGACCAAAAGCACCTCAAAAGCTAGACATCATGCCAAGATCCAAAGAAATTCAGGAACAAATGAGAACAGAAGTAATTGAGATCTATCAGTCTGGTAAAGGTTATAAAGCCATTTCTAAAGCTTTGGGACTCCAGCAAACCACAGTGAGAGCCATTATCCACAAATGGCAAAAACATGGAACAGTGGTGAACCTTCCCAGGAGTGGCCGGCCGACCAAAATTACCCCAAGAGCGCAGAGACGACTCATCTGAGAGGTCACAAAAGACCCCAGGACAACGTCTAAAGAACTGCAGGCCTCACTTGCCTCAATTAAGGTCAGTGTTCACGACTCCACCATAAGAAAGAGACTGGGCAAAAACGGCCTGCATGGCAGATTTCCAAGACACAAACCACTGTTAAGCAAAAAGAACATTAGGGCTCGTCTCAATTTTGCTAAGAAACATCTCAATGATTGCCAAGACTTTTGGGAAAATACCTTGTGGACTGATGAGTCAAAAGTTGAACATTTTGGAAGGCAAATGTCCCGTTACATCTGGCGTAAAAGGAACACAGCATTTCAGAAAAAGAACATCATACCAACAGTAAAATATGGTGGTGGTAGTGTGATGGTCTGGGGTTGTTTTGCTGCTTCAGGACCTGGAAGGCTTGCTGTGATAGATGGAACCATGAATTCTACTGTCTACCAAAAAATCCTGAAGGAGAATGTCCGGCCATCTGTTCGTCAACTCAAGCTGAAGCGATCTTGGGTGCTGCAACAGGACAATGACCCAAAACACACCAGCAAATCCACCTCTGAATGGCTGAAGAAAAACAAAATGAAGACTTTGGAGTGGCCTAGTCAAAGTCCTGACCTGAATCCAATTGAGATGCTATGGCATGACCTTAAAAAGGCGGTTCATGCTAGAAAACCCTCAAATAAAGCTGAATTACAACAATTTTGCAAAGATGAGTGGGCCAAAATTCCTCCAGAGCGCTGTAAAAGACTCATTGCAAGTTATCGCAAATGCTTGATTGCAGTTATTGCTGCTAAGGGTGGCCCAACCAGTTATTAGGTTCAGGGGGCAATTACTTTTTCACACAGGGCCATGTAGGTTTGGATTTTTTTTTCTCCCTAAATAATAAAAACCACCATTTACAAACTGCATTTTGTGTTTACTTGTGTTATATTTGACTAATGGTTAAATGTGTTTGATGATCAGAAACATTTTGTGTGACAAACATGCAAAAGAATAAGAAATCAGGAAGGGGGCAAATAGTTTTTCACACCACTGTATATATACAGCCAATCCGTGGGGGTTACGTTTCTCAAAAACCCTGCACAGATATTGAAGAAGTGTTGATCCAATGGGATGCCGGCTCGGTTGGGAGGACTGGCTTGCATCAGACAGATGCGATGGTCCTGTGCTCTCGCCCTTTGAGGCTTGGGAATAATCCTTCCACAGATTGACCTATGCAAAACTTCTTACAACTTTTACTTCCTTTATAGTCAAATTTAATCTACAAGTCTGTGACGTAAAGTTTAAATCTGAACAATATATTTGATCTTTTTTCTCTGTTCTGTTATTTCACAGAGTAATAATTTACATTTGTTTGCGCTAATGTGATCTTTACTATCCTTTTTCAGAGACTTTCGAATTTTCGTGCTTCCATTATCTCTAACCTGCTCTGCATGTGTACAGCACCAACGTTTTTGAATTCTTTATGACGTTCTACTTTGTCATCTACTTTGTCTTTTATTTCCGGTCCCGGGCGTGGTTAAATCTTTGGCATGAAGACTCGTCACTCGGGACGTGAAAGTGTCTCTCTGAGGCAATCACGTCTCGTCTCCTTCCAAGATTTTGGTTTACAATAGAGAGATACTTTGAAACAGTGGATAGCTAAAACCAAGGATGGAAGATTGAGAGAGAGTGGGAGAAACATTGTAATTAGAAATTAAAGAGTGAAAAAATGCAAAATTCAGAAACAAAAAACAAAGAATCCAAAAAGCCAGAGAAGGTGAGGAACACTTGTAGTAAGACTCAAAAGGTGGGCTGCTGCATGGAGAAAATAAGCAATGCCTCAGCAACATTCCTCAGGCCCAAGCAGCCTTTTTTATCAGACCTCAAAACTGTACTGACTCAGCAGAAGACAATAAAGATTTTAAATGGACAGCAAAGGTAGATAAGATGTCATCCAGAAAACAGGCCAGGGTCATACCAGAAAAGACAGATGATCAAATGACAAGTTTTGATTTGCGCAAATAAATTGGCACCGCAAGCGAACTATGCTACTTAGCGCAATGAAAGAAGTCGCAAAATCAACCGCAGTGTTCAAGCAAATTATAGAAAAAACCCCGACCTAAATCCGTTAAGTAATTCTCTCGTGAAAAGTGGACAGATAAGCAGGCAGACACAGGAAGTCCCAAAACACATACGTTTATCTATCTATACTAATAAAAGGCAAAGCCCTCACTGACTCACTCATCACTAATTCTCCAATTTCCCGTGTAGGTAGAAGGCTGAAATTTGGCAGGTTCATTTCTTACAGGTTACTTACAAAAGTTAAGCAGGTTTCATTTCGAAATTCTACGCATAACGGTCATAACAGTCGACAACGTCCTCCATGTTAAACTTTCTTATTTATGGCCCCATCTTCATGAAATTTGGTAGGCGGCTTTCCCGCACTAACCGAAACCGATGTACGTACTTATTTCATTGGTATGATGCCACTGTCGGCCACCATATTGAACTTTACAACAGTCTTTGTTAGTTATGGGCCCATCTTCAAGACATTTGGTATGCGGGTTCCCAACGCTAACTGAATCCTACTTACGTACATATATACGTCCATAGCCTGCAGCTCGATCGCCGTGTGAGGTGGCGTTGGGTCCCCCATCCCCACGCCTCCCATGTAGTTGGCTGCCTGCCTATATAAGGCCGTCCATCGCTCCGGTCTCTTCATTCCCTTCCTTGCTTCGCCACGGTATTCATGTCTACCTGCTGATAACTGCAGTCTTTTTATTTAATCCACGGCTTCTCCGCTGTTTTATTGTTCGTTTATTACGATTATAGTTAGTGTGTAGGTATTTTAGACTTAGTTTACATTGTTCAGGTACCCATTTCCTTTATCGTTCCAACCGTACCCCCATTAACATATCTATCGAGGTGATCACCATCGATCAAACAACTGTCACTTACCGAGTGGTTTCCATGCCCGGAGATGGCGACTGCCTTTTCCATTCTCTGTGTTACATATTGCACGGCCATATCAGGCTCACTCTTGATATCCGGAGGAACATTGTGTCTTATGTATTGAATGACTGGGACAGGTTCAAGGTGTGGACTGGTGACGGTACAGGAGATAATTATACTACGCAGGAGCGCTAGAAGAGTTAAATGCTTAAGCCCTTCACCTGTGGTTCTGCATGTGAGTTGATGGCTGCTGCTGAATTGTTCGGTTGTCGCTTTCAAGTGTACCGAAATAGCCAAATATTTTACACCTTTGGACAACCGCCAATGCCTCTTAAACATCTTAGATTCACAGGTGATGATTTCAGTAGTGGACACTTTGATGTTTATGAATGTTTAAACGCTCAAAAGCTGGATGCTAAGTTATCGATAAAACCAATTTCAATTCAAACGCCTCCAATTTCCAGTAAGGCTCTGCTTTGCAATGACAATTAATAAGTCTCAGGGACAGACCCTACAAAAGGTTGGCATTGATTTGAGGCAAGATTGCTTTTCACATGGCCAACTGTACGTTGCATGCTCAAGAGTAAGCTCAGTGCACAGCTTGGTCATATTACAACCGGAGGGCCGAACTGACAACGTGGTATACAAAGAGATCCTTAACAAATAATTATTGGTATATTTTCTCTCAGTTTAAAAAGGTTTACTTTTCTTCTTAATAAAAATTTTAAAGCAGTACTTCGCTGCTGTGAAGTGCGGGTATTTTGCTAGTTTTTAATAAAAGTCCGCACACAACACAGTGCCTTGCACCAAACACCTTGTGTCAGTCCCTTTCTCCTCAAGTCTCTGGACTGCTTCTGCCACCTTTCCACCTCTCCTCCCGAGCATTGCTGCCTTCCTCCCAACTCCAGATCACTCACTCGAGGGAGGTGGCCCCTTTTATAATCACCCAGACATGCTCCAGGTGCTCTCCGATGAACTTCCAGCGGCACTTCCTGGTGTGACGGAAGTGCCTCATAAGCACCCGGGAGCACTCCGAGTGTCCCTGGAATTCCTTCCCCCCAGCACTTCTGCCACACCTGGGCTTCCAGGGCTCCACAACTGTCCGGGTCCCCCTGGCGGTGGCCCTCCTGTGGTCCAGTGGGGGTATGGTCCCTCTCCCGGACTTTCCAGGCGTCCCGGCCAGGCATGAGTCCTGGCCGTCGGACACAATATATATATATATATATATATATAGATGAATCCTGCCCAAACTAGGAGACTAGTGCACAACAAAATTGCATCTTTTGCCTTTTCTTCACTGTGGCCATTGCCTGGTTATTTTGGCCTTCCACCTTGGATTTCTGGGAGTCAGTCTTTTTGAACAAACTGAGGTTACTTTGGAACTACTTTTTCTTTCTCTCTCTTTCTCCATATTTCAATAATTTCTGCAGATCGCCCTTTCCTGAAGAACCGGGAGCAGGTGGAGAAGCTGCAAGAACCCTTTCTGGAGCTGCTCTACAAGTTCTCAAAACTCCATCACCTGGAGGATCCACAGCATTTTGCTCGGCTCCTGGGACGACTGACTGAACTCCGTAGCCTCAACCACAATCATGCCGGGGTTCTCACTGCACTTCGACACAGGGATCGAAACCTCTCATCTCTTCTCCGTGATTCCTGGGACCTGCAGTGACTGGACACAGGAGAACAAACCCCTCAAAGAATGTAAAATCAAGCGGCAGGATGGGAAAGCTGGGCAAAGGTACAATTACAAAAGTGATGTTGACCAAAGAGATGCCTTGCTGTGATGACTACAAGCCTTCACTTAACATGATTGACATATGCCAACCATAAACTTTATCAGATGAGCATAAATGACAGGCCACATCGTCTTTGAAGGCAAAGCTCTAAATACCCTGTGAGTGTACTGTTGGGGAGATCCCTTGATGTCATCTGGTTTTATGTTGAACAAACACAACATAGGGATCCAAGTAATGAAAAAAGCCTTGTGTGCTTAGGACCAAGAACATAAGAGGAAACAGACAAGATAACAGCATACTGTCCCTGGTTATGTTGTTGAGGTGGACACCCTTCTAACAAATATTTCAGTTCCAATATTTGCTGGCACAACAGCCAGATGAACTGAATGGCCTCCTCTCTTTTGTCATTTATGGACATTCTTAGTGTCTCAGCTTGACAATGTCAAACCCAAATATGGATGTAGACCGGAAAGGTGGCAGCAAGCTTATGAAACAAGGTAGATGGTGTAGTATAATCAGTCAATAAGTCTGTCCTCCATTTATGTAGTGCCTTCCATAGCAAACACTTGTTAAAAATAGATCACAACACACAGAAATAACCCATAGGAGTGCCAAAGACAATAGAAAAATCCAGCTAGCTATCCAGCTGTCCATTTACTTAACCTGTGTAGTCCAGTAGGGCATAATAGAGAACTGCAGTCTATACGACCAGCATCAGACACAATACAGGAACCAAACGGAGATGGGACACCACGGAAAGAGTTCAGTTTTTGAATTTTAATGAATTTGTAAATCTTTCTGCAAACATATTTTCAATTTGTCATTATAGGATATTGAGAGTAGATCGATCGGCAATATATACAGTATGCAAAAATACTGACAGATTTCAGCTGGTTTCTTGGCTTTCCATACCTTTCTGCACTTCCTTTTCTTCATGTGTTCAATACTTATTCCATGTCATCCACTTTATTAGACATAATTTATGGACTTATTTGTTTTGATTTTTTGTATGTGTGGATTACTTGGGTCGTTACCATCATCTGTTGAAAATTTCATATGAGTAGCCCCATTAGAAATATATTTACTGTGAAAAACGATGCGTTCAATACTTATTTTCTCTGCTGTATATATATATTTATGCACACACACGCTCACACACACCCACACACACTAAGGTCAAAAGGTTTAGAACACCTCAGTTTCTCCTGTTTTTCTTCAAATTGGATCAGTTGACCCTGTGTTCGGATTCAGCGGGTTGGAAAATGGATGGATGGATGAAATGCAATAAATGATCTAAAATGGTGGAAAGGTAAGCAGCAAACTGCCAGAGGTTTACATTTAAAGTTTAGGTTAGCAAAAACTGAAAAAGGAGAAAATTTCAGAATATTACAAATGGGCATTCTTCTGGGAACAACTAATAGGTTACAACCTACTAATATTCTGCAGCAATAGATAGATAGATAGATAGATAGATAGATAGATAGATAGATAGATAGATAGATAGATAGATAGATAGATAGATAGATAGATAGATAGATAGATAGATAGATAGATAGATAGATAGATAGATAGATAGATAGATAGATACTTTATTAATCCCAAGGGGAAATTCACATACTCCAGCAGCAGCATACTGATAAAAAACAATATTAAATTAAAGAGTGATAACAATGCAGGTATAACAGACAATAACTTTGTATAATGTTAACGTTTACCCCCCCGTGTGGAATTGAAGAGTCACATAGTGTGGGGAAGGAATGATCTTCTCAGTCTGTCAGTGGAGCAGGACGGTGACAGCAGTCTGTCGCTGAAGCTGCTCTTCTGTCTGGAGATGGTCCTGTTTAGTGGATGCAGTAGATTCTCCATGATTGACAGGAGTCTGCTCAGCGCCCGTCGCTCTGCCATGGATGTCAAACTGTTTGGCTCCTTGCCTACAATAGAGTCTGCCTTCCTCACCAGTTTGTCCAGGCGTGAGGCGTCCCTCTTCTTTATGCTGCCTGAGCAGCATCCCTGCCTGGACCGGAGAAAGCACAGTCCCCTGCGGTGCTCCTGTGTTGCTGACCACAATGTCAATTAAAGTAAATGAAGCATTGCTTCATTGAACAATTTGCACAGGTGTCCAAACTTCTGTTGATTATTTAAAAACCCTTTGCTTGTCTTTAAGCAGAGCTGGAGCCGACTGTGTTACTACACCCTCTTAAGTACTACTTGGATAATATTCCAGTGATAATGGCAAGTAAATGGCAATTAACAAACGAAATGAGACAGAGTGTTATTACCTTTAGAAGTGCAGGCCTTTCATTTAGAGAAACTGCAAAAAAAAAAAGACAATGTGTTAGTGAATACTTTGGTGTCCTTAACAATCCAAAGGCAACTGGAAACTGGAAGAAACTCTCATAGGAAGAGATCTGGCAGACCCAAAGTCATAACCAATTCAAAAGACAAGTTTTTCTGAGGGTCACCAGCTTGTGTGATTACAGGTACCTCACAGCACATGAGCTTCAACAGTGCAGGACGAAAAAAGCAAGTGTCAGTTTACACTGTGAAGAGGAGAGTTTCTGATGCAGATTTAGCAGGGCAAGTGGCAGAAAGGAAACCATTCCTTAAAGGACAAAACAGGGCCTTGAAATACCAGCTGTGGACTACTGCAGGCTGGAAGAAAGTCTTATGGAGTGATGAATCAAAATCTGAAATCTTGGGTTCATCACACAGGGTGTTTGCATGTCGCCAAGCTGGTGAAAGGATGGCTCCTCAATGTGTGACACCAACTGTCAAACATGGAGGAGGAAGTGTGAAGGTCTGGGGTTCTTTTGCTGGAAGCAGAGTTGGTGACTTGCACAGAGTGGCTGGCATTCTGAATCAAAAGGGCTACCACAATTTGGCTGTTATATCAGCAAAAGGTGAAGGCCACTTTGACGAATCAAAAATCTGAATAAAATTTTGTACACTTAGTGATTGCTTGACATATTTTTTATTTTCCATTGTTTATTTGTTCTATGCCTTGAGTTCATGAAACATTACGACATTAAACTGTGTGCATTTCCATAAAAACAAAAAAACTGAGGTGTTCTAAAACTTTGATAGGTAGTGTAAATTATATATATATATATGTTACGGCCAAAACTAGAAATCGGCCAAAGCGGGAAGTGTCTGGCCAAATTGGGAAATGGCCAATGTCGCTGTAAATTGACCAGCCAATGTCCAATCTTTTCCTCGATTTCGGGATTTGGCCAGCCAGTTTGCAAAATAGCATGGGACAATCAGCCAAAGTCGGAAGAAAAAAGGCATGAGCAGCGATTTGTTGCACACTTAGTAGTGCAATTGCATCGGGTGTAGCCTTGGCGGCTGTTGTTCAGAAAGTAGATGCCACTTGGTTGTTTGTTTCACAATAATTAAGATTAGGTATATAAATAGGTTTCACATTTCTGTTATCATTTTAGCCCTAAAATAGTGACTTAACATCAGGGACCTATTTTATTGACGTTAAGGTTAGTGTTTGGGCGAGGGGAAGGCCGTCTCAAGTGGCGTCCGCTTTCTGAACAAGACCTGCCTTGAGCAGTTTCTCGTGCAGAATGGAAAACTCACTTCTGAATCTGCATCTGAAATTTTTAAGCATCCTCGCACCTTGACCAGACAGTCTTACATCAGCACATCGAATTATGGCTAGGGAGTTCTCGCCACTTCGTGAAATGGCCGGGCCAAAGTAGCATATACACTGGTCATTTCTAGTAATTTGGACTTTGGCCACACCTCACAGAAAAAATGAGAAATGGCCGGCCAACTCGGGAACTGGCTGAACTTCGGATTCCATAATGACAACGTGAAAAAAGCTTACTTGAGATTTTTGCAAATTTATTAAAAATAAAAAAATTGAGAAATCACATGTATATAAGTATTCACAGCTTTTGCCATGAAGCTCAAAATTGAGCTCAGGTGCATCCTGTTTCCCCTGATCATCCTTGAGATGTTTCTGCAGCATCATTGGAGTCCACCTGTGGTAAATTCAGTTGGTTGGACATGATTTGGAAAGGCACACACCTGTCTATATAAGGTCCCACAGTTGACAGTTTATGTCAGAGCACAAACCAAGCATGTTTGCCAAAAGGCACCTGAAGGACTCTCAGACCATGAGAAAGAAAATACTCTGGTCTGATGAGACAAAGATTGAACTCTTTGGTGTAAATGCCAGGCGTCACGTTTGGAGGAAACCAGGCACCGGTCATCACCAGGCCAATACCATCCCTACCGTGAAGCATGGTGGTGGCAGCATCATGCTGTGGGGATGTTTTTCAGCGGCAGGGACTGGGAGACTAGTCAGGATAAAGGGAAAGATGACTGCAGCAATGTACAGAGACATCCTGGATGAAAACCTGCTCCAGAGCGCTCTTGACCTCAGACTAGGGCGACGGTTCATCTTTCAGCAGGACAACGACCCTAAGCACACAGCCAAGATATCAAAGGAATGGCTTCAGGACAACTCTGTGAATGTCCTTGAGTGGCCCAGCCAGAGCCCAGACTTGAATCTGATTGAACATCTCTGGAGAGATCTTAAAATGGCTGTGCACCGACGCTTCCCATCCAACCTGATGGAGCTTGACAGGTGCTGCAAAGAGGAATGGGCGAAACTGGCCAAGGATAGGGGGGCCAAGCTTTGTGGCATCATATTCAACAAGACTTGAGGCTGGAATTGCTGCCAAAGGTGCATCGACAAAGTATTGAGCAAAGGCTGTGAATACTTATGTACATGGGATTTCTCAGTTTTTTTATTTTTAATAAATTTGCAAAAACCTCAAGTAAACCTTTTTCACGTTGCCATTATGGGGTGTTGTGTGTAGAATTCTGAGGAAAAAAATGAATTTAATCCATTTTGGAATAAGGCTGTAACATAACAAAATGTGGAAAAAGTGATGCGCTGTGAATACTTTCCGGATGCACTGTATATATTATATATTTTATATATATATCTCTATTATAAAACCAAATCTTGAAAAGAGACAAGATGTGATTGTCTCAGAGACACTTTCACGTCCCGCGAGACGAGTCTTCGTGCCAAGTGATGTAACCACGCCCAGGGCCGGAAGCCCCGCGAGACACAGCTCGGCAGTTATACGTTGTGTTGTCACGATGTAATTCCAAACACAAAATCAAAATTCAATTGATGAAAAGGTAAAAGCGAAAAGAGATCAAATATATAGAAATAGGTGATATGACAGAAGTGTGCCGCGTGAAATGCAGATCACGCGGCATGGCAGCAGCAGCAAGCCAGCAGCTGATCGAGCAAAGAGGAGGTAAAAAAAAATGACTGTGTGTTTCCCATTATATCACCACTTAAGAGGGGGTGTCGGAGGAGCCCTCCACAATGTGAGTGGCAGAGACGCAAAGTAATTGGCAGGTGGGGGGTGTGGGCGACCAAAGCGAGCAGAGGGCAAAGTACATATATATATATATAAATATATATATATAAATAAAACGTACCCCAACTCGCTGATATTCCTTACTCCTGAACTGAGCTTTTTGATCTAATTTCAAGAACAGGAGCTACTAAATACTTCTAAATCCAACTAAGAACAGTTTTTATGGAAAAGGGCAGGAGTTTGCCTTGAGAAAACTGGAGTATGCCAATTGACATAATGAAGAAGAAAGTAAACTGGCCAAACAGAAAACTGCCACATTTGCACATTCGCAGAGGGAGTTACAAGACATATCTTAGATATGTGCTATGGGGGGACAGCACTCTGTTTTAGGTGTAACTAAGCATTATTGGGGTAGGGGTATTAGGAATGTGCGAAATGAAAAAAAAATTAAATTTGGTTATGGACACAATGTGCTGTGGAAGTATTCAAGCCCAACTACAATCCAAATGGACAGCCACTGAAGCTCAAAGATCAATAAGTGATCAATCCAGATTAATGAGGCTTAGTTAAACACAAATAGTATCAGGAAATGGACAGCTGCTAGTTGAAATTTATTGAGACTCAAAAATAAGGTGCTAACCTGCAGATTTTGTACAGAATAGCAACAAATTGTATGATGCATTATCTTTTTTCTTTTCCAATAAAGTTTACTCGAGATTACCTCCAGTGTTTTGGTCTCTTTTTCTTTTCTAGACATTCACATATAATGTGCAAAGCACCTATTGTGATAGCCTCCGTCCGCCTGTCTGTCCGCCTGAAGCAAGTCAACCACCCGTGGACCTATTTTGTTGAAATGTGACATGCTTATTCTTCAAAGAAATGTGTGCTGTTCAGTTTTAAAATTTCAAAATCTCCCATTGAAAATCACTGGTGAATTTGCTCGTCTATTTTAAAATGAAGAAATGCTCTACTTAGAATTAATTTACTTTTTCAATTTTAACTTGGCAGCAGTTACAGCAACTAGTATATTTTGTATGTTTTGATGGTTTTCACCTCTATAGCTACTACTGACTGCAAACAGGAACCCCAGCACAAGTTAATGAAACACCAGCGGACTGCATGAGCATGGCCGGATTAAGGTGGGTGCTATTGATGCTGCAGCATTAGGCCCAGTCCTGAAATAGGCCCAGATGAAAACAGACGAGAATTTTCCAGAAGCTGAACAGTTTTCCTTTGCTATATTAACCTCAAAATAATTCTTAGAATGAAATTTGGAGACCGGCTTTCGGACGCCTAGACATAGCGTTACATATTATACAATTACTATTGTTTTTTGCGCTGTGACATAACTATAACATCATTGTGTTTATTGTTAACCGAAGATTTCAAGTTGATGCTATCAATTTTATGTTAAACAGTTAGTAATTATTGTTCAGTAAGTGCCACGTAGTAAATTTTTCACCTTGAAAGTTAGTTGTACAGTAAAAATCGATGGCTATTTAAATGGTTATCTGTAAAGGTAAAACTAAAAGCCGACCCGCAGGCCCGGCATGGATGTTTAGAATTTTTTAAATCCTTGACAGGATTCTGGTCTATTATGAAATTTAAATCGTGGACAAATTTTTACCCTCAAGAGCCTGAACTGAGTCACTTTGACCCAATGTCTCTGCAAATTCATTTTTTCTTACTCTGTTTCGTAAGAGTATTGTGAAATTTAGTGTATTTCATTGTCAGGTTTCCTGCATTAAGTGCACTTTTCAGACAATTGCTATTGAATGTTGATGTTACATAGTTTGATGTTAATCTCGAGTTGTTACGATACTACGTCATTGATCTAATTATTATTATTCATGTTCAATAAAGGCTGGCTGGTTGCGTCACAAGCAATTTAGGCTTCTTGGTCGGTCTGAGTGCGCATGTATGGTGAGTGTCGAATGCACATGCACCAATGCCGAGAAAAAATAGGCCTTTTTTGCGCTGCAGCATCAGGCCCAATTTCGTCTTAATCCGGCCCTGTGCATGAGTGGGTAGGAAGTCACTGTCATTGGATGATTATGCACATGCAGGACGATGACTGAGCGTGTGAGGCTTAAACGCAAACAGAAGAGAACAAATGCATCAACACTTCAGTCCTCCCGATTCTTTAACTCATAGCAGGTAAGTTAAAAGATCTTTCTAACCATTAAAGCAAAAAATGAAGGCAAGGAAAATACATCATTATCTATCTCTCTTTCTCTCTCTCTACAGTATATTATATATATATATATATATATATATATATATATAT